>NC_058132.1:83151680-83178132 GCF_016433145.1 Gracilinanus agilis | reverse complement strand
GGGAAGGGAGGGGAGGGAAGGAGAGGGGAGGGGTGAAGGGAGGGGAGGAAAGGGAAAGGGAAAGGGAAAGGGAAAGAAAGGGAAGTGAAGGGGAAGAAAGGGAAGGGAAGGGAAGGAAAGGGAATAGGGAAGGGAATGAGGAAGAGAAGGGAAGGGAATGAGGAAGGGTGAAGGGAAAGGAGGGAGATAGAAAAAGGAGGGAAATAGGGAGGAAAGGAGAAAGGGAGAAAGAAAAGAAAAGAAGAGGAGAGAAATATTATCTCATTTGATCCTGACAAAAAACCTAGGAGGAAGGTGCTATTATTATTCCCATTCCACACTTGAGGAAACAGATTAAGTGACTTCCCCAAGAGAGAATTTAAAAGTAACTGAAGCCAGATTTGAACTCAGGGATTTCTGATTCTGAGCCCAAGGATCTATCCATTGTACCACCTTCCTACCTGAATAAAAAGAAAAGATTTGGGCTCACTAAAAGGAAAATTTCCCAGAGTTAAAGCTATACATATATGGCATAAGTCTCCTGAAGAGCAGTTGATTCTTCCTCACTGGAAGCTTCAAGCAAAGATCAGCTGACCGTTTGTCTGGGCTATCATAAGAAGGCATTTCTGTCCATGTAGACATTGAACTAAGTGGATTCTAAGGTCCCTTGCAATTCTGATAGTCTGCCCTAAGCTGGTGACTTCATTCCTTTACATTAATGTGTACTTCTCAATATATTTTTCATCATCCACCCTCCCCTTCCCCCACACACATTTAGACTAACATCACCAAACTGCACTTAATTGGCTGAGTGGGGAACGTTTGATCAAGTTCTTCACAGAACTTGTCCACCAGTCCATCCTCTGCAACAGATGTTAGCATATGAGCCACAATTATCTTCAGGGAGGTTATTTGATTCCCTTCCCCAAGAATACTGCCAATCAAGATGACCCAGAATCCCATTAAGTAATTGCCAATAGGACAAAGATTGAAGCCAACTTTGTCAATTCTTTCAATGGCTCTCCAAGGAGAACTTAGGCTCCATACTTCCCTTGAACTCTAACTTCATCCTTCTAATTTCATTTGTAGAGATAATGCCAATACAACTAGGTATAAGTCAGCCAGTTGATCATTGTAGAAAAATTGCACATGAAGAATCCCAACAATTAAATTAATGTAGGTAAATGGTCTTTTCAAAAATGGTGCCTTAGTACCCTCCACCTCCCTTTTCTGATATGCCCTGGGGGATTTGACCTTTCATTTAGGGAACTACCACTCTGAAGTCCTGCTGTCCTGAATGATGTCTCACATGACTTGATATGCCCAACTGAAGGCTTCAACCATAATTTATTCCCTAGGCATCTTCTCCCTGCCACAAACACATGTAGCCCTCCAACCCCCTTCCCTTCACCCACCTTTGCTAGTTCTGGAACACTAATTGAATCAATATTGCCATTGCTTTTCCAAAGGATGTGTTAATTCTCCAAGGCTCCTCCACTCACCATTCCTGTAACTTTCCAAATCATTGCCTTGTTTGTATCCCCAGCTCTCAGCAATGGTTGGTAAAAAGGAAGTGCTTAATAAATGTGGGGTTTTCTTATTATTATTCATTCATCTCATCACTATCACCATAGAGACAGAAGAGGGACACACAGGACTGGGGGGCACTTTAAATTTGAATCTAGGTGACCCTGGCCAAAGAATTCATTACCAGGTGGATAAATTTCTGATAATGAGTCCCATTGTACTTCATTTGGTTTGTCCTCAAGTGACAGACCCACAGCCCATTACTGGAACTGTCCTTAAAACCTTTCTAGCTTGGTCAGGCCACAAAATAAATTCTGGAGTCCAGGGTCACCTTTAATTTATGAAAAAGTATCAGTAGATTTTAGTTTTCTAACTATGCTTCCATTATTTCACAACACCTCAGAGAAAGGATTTCCTTTCTGCTCTATGAACGTTGGATCTTTTGGGCTATATTATCCAAAAAGATGGTAGTAGCTGACCCTGCCATTCTTTCCAAAGCAGATACTGGGCAGGCCTGAAGCTGGGTAGGTGGGCATAGACCTGGGAATGAGTTCAAAGAACATTTTTTCAAATATTTGGATTCCCATTCAATCACCTCCTCAATTATCTGCTAATCTAATGAGGAAGAAGAAAAAATGGGGAGGAAAGTAGAGATGGAAAGGGATAAGAACAGGAGGATAAGGAATGGAAGAGAAAGGAAGGAAGGAAAAGAAGGTGAAGAGGAAGATGACTAGGAGGAAGGGAAGGCTAAAGGAGGGAAAGGAAAAAGGGGAAGAATGGGAAAAGGGAGAGAAAACAATATGGAAGAAGGAGGGAGGATGAGAAGAGAGAAGAGATTAGAATAAGGAGGAAAAAAGAAGTCACAAAGGGGGAGGAGGATGAAGAGAATGGATACAGGAAGAAGAAGAAAAGGAAAAGAAGAAAGAAGAGACAGAGAAGGGAAGATAAATCTCTAGGTTTCTTGCTCTCTTCTTGTCCAAGTAATCCCCCCTACACACACACACACACACACACACACATACACATGTCCCCCTTTTTTCCTTTCCCCCAAACCCAGCATCCCCTATTTCTGGGGCTTTCTTCCCACTGTCCATCTCTGTCCTCTATCAAACACAGAACAATAGTAATGGAGTTGGGTAGCAAGGAGAATTGAGGCTAGAAATGAGTGAGAGCATGAAAGGAGACCAAAGAAACATGCTAACACCTCTTCTCCAGAGATCTTTAGCAACGAGAGCAACAGTCTGGGAGGAGGGAGGGATGGAGAAAGAAAATGATGACTTCAAAGGTCTTTCTCTGCCTGGGGACTGGGCATGTGTATCAGACCCAGGCCAGGGAGCAGGAGGAAGGCTGGCAAGGTCATTAGGTAGGCTGAACATTTGCATATTTCCAATTTGTGTGAACTGGTTTGAGACAAATAGGGGAGTGGGGGATGGGGATAATTCACAGCCCTAGTGAGGCAAGGGGCCAAGACAGCTCAGTGAAGGAATGGGCACTAAGCAAGAAGACGTGGGCTGAGTCATGAGATAAGGGTCTCGGAGAAGGGCTGACAGCTGAGCAAGGAGATGGAGGGATCCTGATATCTCAGGAAGGAGATTTTGGCAGGGAGGGGTGGCTCAGTGAGCAGAAGCCTAGTGAAGGAGACGGAAGCTCAGACAGGATAAGGACTCAGTAGGGAGACAAGAGGTACAGTAGGGAGATGGGGTTTCAGTGAGAGAAATAGGGACTTGGCCAAAGGGACTGGAGGCTCAGTGAAGGGAACAGAGATCCATTAAGGGAGATGTGGCTCAGCACAGGGATGGTGATTCGGTGAGAAAAATGGAAGCTCAATGAAGGGATGGAGGCTTGGAATTCTATTTGGACTACAGGTTTTGGCGTTTGTCTCTCCCCCACCCACCCTCCTTTGGGCAGGGAGGTTGTAAGTACCTGAGGAGTTGAGGGCAGTCAAGAATCCCCAAGAAATACAGAAAGCCCCACCCTAATGGCCCTGCAGTGCACCCAACAGTAAGCTTGGGTGTCTCGATCCAAAGGAATCACACCTCATGTAAGCCTACCTTCTGCCCCATCCTCTTCCAAAAATGAAAATTTCATGGGGAAAGGGGAGTGAGGAGGAGAGACAGGCCAGACTGAGAGAGATGAGTGAAATTCAGGAAGAGCCTGAGCAGCAAATATGTCCCCACTCCTCCCAGCTGCTGCTCGGATCACAGGCAGCTGCATCCTTCGCTCCCCTCTGCAGGATCCTGTGAGGTGCATGTTAAGAAGGAGGGCCCAGGGGAGGCCAGAGTCTGTCCATCCCCCCTGAGTCTGCAAAAGGCTCTAGAGAGAATCAGGAAGAGACCCCTCTCCTCTTCCCGTCTCCATTCCCTTTTCCCCATTTCTGGTTCTGAGGAATTTCCTACACAGCCCAGACCATGCTTCTAACTGAAAATCAAGGAAACAATTATGAGGGGAGAGAACTGAGTGTGGGGAGGAGGGAAAGGATAAAGGAAAGGAAACCAATCAAGGAAGAAGCCCCCAAACAAAACCAGAAATCCTGCATCCTGGCCCATAATATGAGCCCCAGGGATCAGAGATGCCTCTGGTTCCATATTTAGGACCTCGCTTCCCCTCACCTCTCCATCTCCCCTCCCCACCATCAATGACCACCAAAGCTCTTGCTTAAGTTGAGCACAAGTCTAGCACAACCCAAAATGCATACACATCCATCCTTCCATTCATACACACCTTTCTTTCAATGTCAGTTAACCTTGCCCTGTAGGGGAAGTAGGAAAAGTCCCACGATCCTCACCCAATGTTCCTCCCTCTATGGTTCTCTCCTGTCTTCTAAAGAAGCTCATGACTCTCCTTCTGGTCTTTCTGGTGGCACAAGCAGCAGCAAGGTGGGAAGTGTCTACCAGGTGCATTCCTCATGGCCACAAAGAGGATTATTTCAGGTATTACCAATCAACTTGGGCCTTTTATTGGATTAAAACACAAAACCCAAGTCCCCTCCCCTCATATTCAATCTGTTAATCTCTTGGCAAGGCTGCTGATATTGGCCTTAAAGTGATGAAAGGTGACCCAAGGCAGAGAAAGGGGCCTCAGAAGGTCCTTGAGCCTGCCATCACTCACTTAAATGGCCTAAACCATTGAGGAGGAAAGTCGTTGTGATGAAGGGACCATTCCCAGACTGTCAGTAGACATCTTTCCTTACTCCATCTTGTTGTTACCTAACTGCCCCTAATTGCCCAGGTGTTATTTTTGTGAATTACAAGAGGAGAAAGAGCACCAGATTTGGAATCAAAAGATCTGATTTCAAATTCTGGCCCCATTTCTCAACTCCCCATATGATTGCAGGCCAGTGACTCGACCTGGCTAGTGTCCACAGGCTTCACCAATTTTCCACAGCAGCTAGGAAAGAAGGTTAAGAACCCTCAGACAAGATGATCTCTCTGAGGTCCCTTCCAGCTCTAACAAGAGTGTGCCAAAGCCAACTCAAACAAGAAGAGCCAATTGTTAAATTTTCAGACAAGTTGGTCTCTCTGAGGTCCATTCCAGCTCTAAACAAGGGTGCTGAAGTCAACTCAAACAAGAGAGCCAATTGTTAATTTTCAGTGAGAGGGGCAGTTAGGTAACACAGGGGATAGAGTACAACACTGGAGTCAAGAGGACCTGAGTTCAAATATGACTTTGGACATTTCCTACTTTTACGACCCTGGGCGAGTCACTTCATCCCAATTGCCTAGACCAGTGAGTCCTAAAGTGGGCGCCACCGCCCCCTGGTGGGTGCTGCAGTGATCCAGGGAAGCGGTGATGGCCACAGGTGCATTTATCTTTCTTGTTAATTGCTATTAAAATTTTAAAAATTAATTTCCAGGGGGCTAAGTAATATTTTTTCTGGAAAGGGGGTGGTAGGCCAAAAAAGTTTGGGAACCACTGGCCTAGACCCTGCTGCTCTTGTGTCTTAGAACTGATGCTGACAGAAGATAAGAGTTTTAAATAAAATTTTTAGAAATGTTTTTCAATGTGAGCATTTATGCTTGAGAAATAAGCAAATACTACAATTATTAGGATTGAAGGGTGGGAGTGGGAAAGAAGACATTGCGTCTTGGAAGGGAGAGGAGAGGTAAAGAAAAGTTATCATAGTTAACCATCTGGCTATTTCCTAGTTTATTTATTATTATTCTATGTATTTATTATTAGCTAGATTCTAAGCTCTGTTGTTTCTATGATGATGAAGGACTGTAAATGTTATCAATGTCCTTTAAATTTAGCACCATGGGGCAAAATTCTAGTCACTCCACCCTGGTTGTGCTTCTGCTACTAACTCTTTCTGGAACTTTGCATTCTCTTTCACTTCTCTGTGGCTTTAAGCAGCCCATCGTGGATTCTCAGGTATTCTCCCCCCAGGTCTACATCAAAATCCTACAATCTTGCCCTGAAACCTCTAAATGAAAATATGAGGGTCTCACTCTGACATCTAAAGCCCATTATCATTGGACTTCCCTCTACCTTACCAGATGTATTTCATATTATTCTTTTTTCTCCCATACTCCCATATTTCAGACTAACTGGACTATGAGGTGGAATCATAACTGGGAATCTTTGTGCCTAAGACCACTATATCCAAGGCAAGGAGCATGGCACATACCATCAGCTGGGGTTGGGTGAGTTGGGAGCTGATAGGATTCCTGCCACTCACCTAAGGCAAAACTGGACCAAAATATGTGTGTGTGCTTTGTTAGATAGGACACAATGTGTGTCTGTATGTCTGTGTGTGTCCGTGTGTGTGTCTGTGTGTGTATGTCTTTCTGTGTGTGTGTCTGTCTGTCTTTCTGTCTGTGTATCTGTGTGCATGGATGTGTGTGTGTGAGAACACCAATCCTCAAACTAGGGAGGGACATGGTAGGAGAGGGGGGTAACCTCTCTGAAACAAAAAAGACCAGAGAGATTCAAGGAGCAAAAAGGTGTGCCATGTCTTCGTCCTGCAGGAGGGCCATCAGTGTTAGAGGGGAGAAGGGCTGACCAGCAGGGAGTCTAGGATGAGCTGTAGGATGAAACCAAGGCCATCTTAGGACAGGATATGAGACTGTGTGCCTCCAGCCTTCTGAGGTCTCTGGGTCATTCTAGAAAAGCCATGTAGTATATGAAAAAGGGCTGGATTTGAAATCAGAAGGGCTGAATTCAAATGCCAACACAGTCACATCTACGACCTTCAGTAAATCCTTTCCCCTCTTGGGGCCTCTTTTCTCATCTGTAAAATGGTGGGAAGAGGTAGACTAGGCGGCCTCTCAGACCCCTTCTACCTCTAGCTATTTCGAATCTTTTAGAAACTAGTAAAACTCTGTCTGTGCTGTGGGTGGCTAAGACAAAGGAAAGATATTTCCCAGCTAGGGGCAAAGGAGTCAGACCCCATGAAGACCCAGCTGGGATGGATGGGGCTAAAGCCAGAATTTGGGTGTGAAAGCTCATTCCAGAAGATCACTATAGTAAAGGGGAATAAGAACTGGACTTGGAATAGGACTTGGGTTCAAATCCCAGCCCTGCTACCTATTACCTCTCTGATCTTGGGGGGCCTCAGTTTCCACATCTATACCATTTGAAAGTTAGACAAAATGACATCTAAGAGTCCTTCCAGCTCTGAGCCTGTGATCCTAGGCTTCTTTCCACCTTAAATTTCTTTAGGGAGGGCTATGGCCTATGATGAATGGAGCTGGGGGGGGGGGGACGACAAAAGCTAGCCTAGCTCAGCCCTGGGCTTCTCAGCAGACGTGCCTCTCCCAGCCAGGGATGACCAGAACGGGAGCACAAAGGCAGGCTCTTCCCTAGCTCCCAGTGGAGTTAGTGACCTTCCCCTCAGAAAAGGACTCAATGGGTAAACTCGCCACAAACTAATTCAGATTATGGACCCCCCCCCCACCTTCCTGGCTGGGAGCCCCCTAGCAAAGGCAGTAAGTGGGGTTGGAAGGAACACAAAACCCGAATCCCCTCCTCATTCAGTCAGTTAATCCCTTGGCAAGGCTGCCAGGACTGGCCTTAAAGAGATGAAAGGTGGCCCAAGGCAGAGAAACACACACACACACACACACACACACACACACACACACTCAGGTTCCCCCACTCCATTCTCTCTCCATATCACACACAGTCCAGCAAATGCAAAGGACTCTGTTATTTTCACGGAAGGAGTCAGGGAGGCCAGACCAGAGGATATTTCAGCTTTGCCAGTGGATAATGGAGAGATGACTCTATCGGGCACAGGCAGGAGGGGTGAGAGAGAGGGTTGTGGAGGGGAATGAGAAGGGAGGGAGTAATACGTCCAGAGGCACAATTCCCCAAAACAGGCCACTCCCCCCACTAGAACCTCACCTGAAGGTAGTGGTAACTCCTATCCTTGGCCTTGGTCTCAGGCCCCAGGAGCCCCTTGCTTGGCCCAGACCCCTGGAACCCATCCCGGCCCTGGCTGACCATCATGGTGTGCCAGGCACTACGCTTCACCGTCTGCCCGTCCAGTGACATGGACATGCCAGTACAGGCCAGGCACCGGCCCTCGGGCCCTCCTGGGAGCCCCTTGAAGCTCAGGTCCCGGAAGGTCCCATCAGGTGCTTCTAGGCAGAAGGGGGCGCCAGCCTCTCCTGGGGGCCTCCCACCTGCCAAGAAGCCACTGTCACTGTCCAGGTTGTCATCGGAGCTCCACCAGCCCATGGACTTGGGGGTGTGCCGCCCATTGGCCTTGCGGTCCTTGCTCTTGCTCCTCTTGCCATGGCGGGACTGGTGGTGGTGGTGGTGGTGATGGTGGTGGTGGTGGTGGTGGTGTGGGGGCCCGTGTGGGGAATGGTGACCAGCATATCCCTCACTCCCCGATCCGGTGCCAGACCGGCTCTCTGCCTTGGGCCCGTTGTAGTCCCGCTTCCCTGGAGCTTCCAGAGAATGGGACTTGGCAAAGAGCTTTTGGACAGAGTGGACCAGGTGGCGGATGCGACTGGGGCTCTCGCTTCGGGGCTCGGGGGCACCCCCCCCAGTGCCAGAGCCAGCCGCAGCCCCACCACTGCCCCCCGCCACGCCTCGAGGGTACGGCAGGGTGTGGAAACCGTCCTGCTGCAGAGGCAGCTGCTTCTCAAACTGGTCCAGGAGCGTCGGGGGCAGGCGGGCAGCCACCTTCCCTGGAGGGTGGCCCACGCAGTCTTCACAGCCATCAAAGGGAGCCTGCCCAGGGAACATCCTGGGGAAGGTGCTGCTGCCTGCCCCGCCGGGCCCTGGCCCGGGTCCCAGCCCCCCGTCAGGACCTGCAGAAGGCGGCTCGCTCAGACTCAGGGGGCCGTCGGGGGAGAGGTGGCCTGGACCAGCCCGTGAAGGGCAATACCGGGGGTCCGTGGGGTAGGGGTCGCCGGGGCCCAGGAGGTACGGGGGTCGGGAGCCCGGGGCCGTGGGGCCGTAGTCCATGGGCGAGTCGGGCAGGCGGGCAGGGCGGGGCTGGCTGCCGCGGTCGCCATGATAGCCCCTCATGGCCTCAGCAAAGATGATTCAGACTCTCCATGGTGTTGCGGGCCAGGCCCTGGGGGCCACCTGAGCACGGAGGAAGAGAACAGAGATTAGGGCAGCCTGAAAATCTATTTCCCCACTAACACCCTCCCCCCCTGCTCCCCACACACATTCAGCCCCCGTTATCCATCCAGGGCCAGGACCAGACACTATCCTGATATAATCATAACAGCTCACCGCGACACAGCCCAGGCTCGTGCCTGCAACGTTCACATAAAACATATCCTCATTGGCAGAGAGAACGACGACTCCACGATACACACCACCCATGAGGAGAGTGACACAAACGATTCAGGCTTGAACCTGGGTTACGTTCCTAGAGTTCCTGAAGGTTCCCAAAGTTCTTTCCACAAAATAATGATTATATTTTTATGTGAACTTTACAGATGGAGAAACGGGGGTCAGAGAGATGAAGCACCATGTCCAAGACCTCCTGACTCTACTACACGGCACTGCCATATGTGAAAGGAAATTCTTGGTTCTCTTTGTCTATAAGAGTGAACTCAGAATAGACAAAGAGAACCAAGAATTTCCTTTCACACATATCAAGTCATGGCACACAGTGCCCAGAATGAGTTGAGGAAAACCACATTTAAAGCCTCAGCTCCCTCCAAGCCCTCCCAAAGGCACCAGGCTAAGAACTGGAACAAACGCTCCTGTGGGGGTCCCCATTTTGCCATGACTAGCCAAGAGATTCAGGGAAAAGGACTGTGAAGGAGGAGGTCATGCCCATCAGCCAACGCCAAAGAGGACTAGCTGCTCATTTTCATAGGACCAGCCCATTGTACCCCTTCTGTACCCTTCCCCAGTGTATAATTAGAAAATCTTGAACCCTTGGACTTCATCTCCCAGAATCCTTTTCTCTGCCCCCATGTAGCACGCTTACATTGTTTGTATATAATTGGCGTAACTCTGCCTCTCGCTCTTTTTCCTCCCCGAGTGCATGGTTGGGTTAGCTGCCTTTTTTTGCTTCAAGTTATTATTAATACATTTATTAAATATAATACTTTGGATATTCATTTTTAATCTTATACCAGGGTTATTACAAAGGGAAAAATCAGTGAGCTTCTCCCTAAGTCCCCTTCTATCCCTAAAGTCACCAAGCTAGCATCTGAGCCTGGATTGGAATTCCAGTCTTGGCAGGTGGAACCAAGATGGCATCTTAGTAGCAGCAAAAGCCTAAACCACTCTGACATTCCTTCCAAACCAATCTTTAAAAACCACCTCAGAATGACAGGACTCAAAAGCGAACAGCGAGAAGGTGTGAGGGGGCTCTCCCACTGAACTCCACTCTTCCCGACTCTAGCTTTCTATCACGCTACCTCGCAGCCCGGGTGCTGCTCCTCTTTTCTACCCTCTTTTCCTCTTCAAATCATGCCCTTAAGATGGCCCCAAACCATGACCCTCCAAGTCCTCACAGCCAGAGGGTCTCACTGGAGGCTACCGCTGCCTGAAGTCTACACAGGTTTATAGTATGTGTAAGGGTGTCCCAGAGCCAGCTCTACCTGGGTTGAGAGTGTCAATTTTTAAGTTTTCAGGGTAAGCATTCATAGACCAACAAACCAGGACTTGACTTATTATTTTGCTGATTGTCTAAACTCAAGAAAGTGTTACTAATGCAGATTAAACTTAAAAGTGGTGGGGAACCCAGTTGGCACAGTGGATAGAGTACCAGGCCTAGTCACAAAGACTCCTTTTACCAAGTTCAAATCCAGCTTCAGATACTTATTAACTGTGTGATCCTGGGCGACTCATTAATCTTGTTTTCCTCGGTTTCCTCATCTGTAAAATGATCTGGAGAAAGAAATGGCAAACCACTCCAGTATCTTTGCCAAGAAAATTCCAAATGGACTCGTGAAGAGTCAGGCATGACTGAAAACTACTAAACAACAACATTCCTTGCCTCATTTCAATTACAACCTTCATAGAGTTGAAATGGAGAATTTTGTAACCTTTCAATACCAAAGGGTAGCTAGGTAGCTCAGTGGATAGAGAGCCAGGCTTAGAGATGGGGGGGGGGGGGAGTCCTGGGCTCACATCTGGCCTCAGACACTGCCTAGCTGTGTGATCCTGGGCAAGTCACTTAACCCCATTTCAGCCTATTTCAGCCTCTTTTGCCTTAGAACTAATATTCAGTGATCATACATGTATTAACCCATGTCAACTAGGGAGAGAGGAATGAAGAGGGAAGGGAGACAACATGAATCATGTAACCATGAGGGAAAAAATTAAAAATAAAATAAAAAACAAAAATAAATTAAAATAAATAATTAAATGATTAAATGATTAAAAAAAGAACATATAGTATTGATTCTAAGACAGAAGGTAACTATTTTTTAAAGTACAATAGAAGGCTCAGGGAATGAAGTCATCACCAGCCTGGAAACGGGCTGACTAATAACAATAATAATAATAACTTGTATTTACATAACACTGTATGGTTTGCAAAGTATTTTATCTCTATTTGAGCCTCTCAGCCCTTCTGGGTCAGGACCGGGAGTCCCACTCATAGACTGGGAGAAGAAGAGATGCTACCCTAAGGTGTGCCAGCACATACAGGTCTGAGATTCTTCACCAAAAATTCCTTTTCCTGGCCACAACTCCTCTCTGTGTCTTGTCACCCCCCTCCCTTAGAATGAATGTCAGCTCTTTGAGAGCTGTCCCGGCTTTGCTTCTGGATTTGTACTGGTTTGAAGAACAAAGGACAGTGCCTAGAACATAGCAGACATTGAATAAATGGTTATTCATTCATTCTTCCCCAAGCAACCTTCACCCTCACATCCTTTTACTCCAGGGATGGGGACATGTAGAGGGGATTAGAAAATCTTAAGAGTCCAAGCCAGGTAGACCTAGGTTCAAATCCTATTTCTAACTCTTGTTATTGTTGTTCAGTCGCTTTGATCATCTCTGACTCTTCATGACCCCATCTGGGGTTTGCTTGGCAGAGACACTAGAGTGGTTTGCTACTGCCTTCTCCGGCTTTTACAGAT
The DNA here is from genome assembly GCF_016433145.1 of Gracilinanus agilis. Lineage (NCBI taxonomy): Eukaryota > Metazoa > Chordata > Mammalia > Didelphimorphia > Didelphidae > Gracilinanus > Gracilinanus agilis. Next base: position 83,166,118 of record NC_058132.1, on the reverse strand, counting down.
GAGGAAACTGAGGCAAGCGGGATTAAGGGACTTGCCCAGGTTCACACAGCTAATTAAGTGTCTGAGCCCAGATTGAGACTCAGGAAGATGCTTGTGGGCTTCCAGCTCTTCCTAGCCATGTATTCCAGTGCAAGTCACTGACTGAATTTACTCATCCATAAAATGGGGTTAACAATATCTATAGAATCAATTTTGTAGGGTTACTGTGGGACTCTAAGAAGATTGTAAAACAGTTTGCAGACTTTTAAAGCACTTTGCAAGTTTTAAAGGGCTATGTAAATGTCAGTTATTATGATTATCTTCAAGATCATGGGGCCTCTAAACCCTCCACATGAATCTTCCCCTCTCCTCCCACCATCCCTGGAAGACGTGATTCCCCACTGTACGGAGGAGTGTGCAGAATCCCATAGAACAGGTGAGCAGCTGAGCACGTTTCCAGGAAGCCCCCAGAGCAGCTCAGCTGGGAAACTTGGAATGGGAGCCAGGCATCCTAGCCCCCGGGCTGCCACTCACAGGATCCTACAGTTCCAAGACCAGAAAAAAGAATGAAGCTCAACCCCTGACTTTGTTGGGAAAATTAAGTCTTAAAGAAGAGAAGTGACATCCTCGAGGTCATGTAACAAGTTAGTAACAGTCAGGACTTGAACCCAGCTCTCATGACTCCCAGTCAGGAGGGGAAAAAACCCAAAGCAATAAACTTTTACTCTGCTATATAGTTCCTGTCTACTCTCATCTTCCTTTCATAGCTGAACTTTTTATCAACCCAACACCACTACTTCCTACTCATTTGTTCCCTCTTTAGCATCCTGGGCTTGGAGTCAGAAGGACTCAATCTTCCTGGGTTCTAAATTGACCTCAGTCACTTACTAGCTGTGGGACCCTGAGCCAGTCATTTACATCTGTTTATCTCAACTTCCTCATCTGTAAAATGAAACCTGACAAACCACCCTAGAAGCTTAGCCAAGAAAACCTCAAATGGGGTCACAAAGAGACAAACCTGACTAAAAATCACCGACCAAATAGCCTCTGAAAATCTAGTCAATCATTTACCAAACAGCAGAGACTGTTTAAGGTTCTGCAGACTCAAAGATAACAATGAAAGAGGGTCTACCCTCAGGAAACTTGCCTTCTCTAGGAAAAGACTAGGTTTACATGAATGAGAGTATAGAAAGGAAATACAAGGTAAATTTCATGAGAATAGAGGAGCACTGATGGAGGGGGACAGCAGGAAATTCTTCAGGTAGGTGGCGATGGAGCAGAATTGTGAAGGGAATGAGAGATTCTAAGAGCAGAAGGAAGAAAAGGGGACATGAGCTGTCGTGTGTGAGGAATAACAAAGAGGCTGGTTTGACAGACCAGAGAAGGCAGGAAGGAGAGTGATATTTAATGAGGTTGGAAAGGTAGATTGGGTCCAGGTTGTGAAAGCCTTTAAAAGCTAAATAAAAGGCCTTGATAGGGGCAACTAGAGTTGATTTGGGGGTGGAGGGGGAAGGTAAAGAACTATCGTGGCCATACTTAGCCAGGAAAATCACTTTGGCAACTATACGAAGGATGGCTTGGAATGGGAAGGAGATAGCTGATGAGACCCAAGCCAGTGGCATGGCCAACTGCATAGAAAAAAGGGAATGGATGCTGCCTCCAACATTTATTACTCTGGTGACTCTGAACAAAATCCCTGAAGTTCTGTCTGTCTCCGTTTTCCCAACTGTAAAATGGTGACAATCACAGTGCCTACCTTGCAGTTTTGTTGATAACATTTGTAAAAGCATTTAATAAGTGTTTATATCCTCTCTTCTTTTCTCCCTTCCTCTTTCCCTCCTTTCTCTTCTCCCTTTCTTCCTCTCTCCCTCCTTCCCTCTTTTATTTCCTTTTTTCCTTCCTTCCTCCCTTCTTTTGCTACCTCACTCCTTCCTTCTTTCCTCCTTCCCTTCCTCTTTCCCTCTTTCCTTCCTTCCTTCTTTCCTTCCTTTTTGACTCCAGTTACCTTGGTTGAGCCACGCCACTTTTCTGGGTCTCAGTTTCTTCAGCTTTAAAAGGGAGGTGAACTTGATCATAAAAACAAATCACAATACAGGGCAGTGGCAGAGAGTATTGATTCACTGAGGACAATTGCTCTATCTGATGCACCTCCAAATCCTGTGAAATCAGTACAGAAGTCTCCATTTCACAGATGAGGAAAATGAGAGAAATTAAATGATTTGCCCATAGTCATACTACTATCAAGTATCTGACCCCATGTCTCCTTGACTCCAAGGCTAATTCAACAGCATCCGTACCTTGATGTTCTCTCTCTAAAGGCTTTGCCAGCTCTAAATTCTATGATCCAATGAAGTGACCTATCTAAGGTCACTCTGGTCAAACAGATGGAACATAGGATCAGAGATCTAGAACTTAAAGAGTTCAATTTATCCAACCACCTCATTTTGCAGACCAGGAAACTAAGGTCCAAAGTTTCAGTGACTTCCTCAAGGTCCCACAGGCAGTCAGTGGCAGAGTCAGTATTCAAAACCATGCCCCATGTCTACAACTACACTGTCTCTAAATAGGAGGAATGTTGAGCCTTCTGACTCCAAATCCAATGCTCTTTCCACTGCATCATACTGTCTTCCCCGTGTTAATCTAGTATGTGACCTTGGGCAAGTCAATTATCCTCTTTCGATTGTTTTCACATCTGTAAAATAAAAGGGAAGGACTAAATTCTCTAAGGTCGCTTCCAGCTTTCATAGTCTAAGATTCTGGCAATCAGCTTCCTGCTGATCCAATTTTCTCACTTTTGGGTGATGGTATCACCTTCCTGATCCTTTGGATTCAAAACCTCAGAGTTAGCTTTGGTTCTTGTCAGTTCTACCCCTTTATGGCATCTTTTGGTATCATCTCTCCCCTGGCAAAACCACTCTCTTAGTATAAACAAGTTCTCAGTCTTTTTCTCCTGGAATATGAAAGTTGTCTCCCAATTGGCTTAACTCCGGTCTGTCTCCAGCTTCCCAACTCTTGCTCTTCTTTTCTCTTCTCTTAAAACCCAAATAACATCCCCAAAACACAGTTTTCATGGAGTTTCCCCTCCCTCCTACATCAAGTCTCAACTCTTCTGTCTAGCCTTGGAGGAACTACCTGACCTGACCCCACCAATCTGAGGATTATGGGATCATAGGTTTGGAGCTGGGAGGGTGCTCAGAGGTCATCTAGTTTGAGGAAGGCCCAGAGAGGTTGGCCAAAGTCACAGAGTTAATGACACTAGAACAAATATTCAAACAGATCCACTGTAAATCCATCATCCTTTTCACTGTTCCATGCTGCCTTCTCTCCCATTCCTCCCACTCCCACCTCTGACTCAGTTTCCATCTTCCAAGGATCAGCTAGTATGTGGTGTGGTGGAGCTAGAAGTTTGGGAGTGAGAAGAAAAGGGGTAACCAAGACCTTCGGTGGGCCCCTGATGTCCCTATTCTGCCCAAGACTTAAAGGACAAATGAGGGGATCTGATTTCTTAGGAGGGAACCACAGCAACAGGATTGCAGGCCCAGGGGATTTGTCAGAGGTGGGGAGGGTGCCCTTTGGGGTGTAAGGGGGAGGGGCTGAGGAAATGGCATAATTGTTTCCCCTCATTAAGATGAGTATGAGGCCTGGTTTAGAAGCAATTTCATTATTCTCTCATGAAGCTTGGTTAATTAACAGACTCATTAGCATACCCAAAGAGGGCCCAGGACAGCTCAGCTAGAGCTATTCCCCAGTGAGATGAGGTCTCTGTGATCATCAGAAATGAGGAGAAAAGCTGAAGACTCTCACTCTCCCCACAGCCAAATGGGAGTTGGCTTTCCCACTCCTAGACCTGATCCCCATCGCAGCCCAGGGGCAGCTTATTTCTCCTCGACCTTAGCTATGCCAGTTCCTTTGCCCTTTCCCCCTTCCCAATGGTCTTCTTCAGGAAATTTTCTCTAATGAACCCTAGACACTCCAGTGCTGTTCCCCTGCCTCCCGTGATACACTGGAAAGGACACTTCCTGACATATATTTAGAACCACTTCCTCCCACTCTCCACCCAACCAGGGCCCCACCTTCCTCAGCTCTCTCTCTCTCTCTTTATTACTAAGCCTGGCAAGTTTCCCCAAAATGTCTTTCCATGGTGCTCCATATGGTCTAAACCTCTGCACCTGCCTCGACGACCTCCTCCTCCTCCTCCTCCTCCTCCTATCTTGGCCTCATCTGCTCTCTAGTCTGACTGGCCAGCACCACCTGCTTAGAAGAGAGCCGGGCACAAGCAAGAGGACTCAGGCGACATGGCTAATAAGGGGCAGAGCTGGGGTTCAAGCCTCAGCCCTTCTAACTCCAGATCTTTTGGTCTTCCCACTGCCCCACACTTCCTCCCAAATTCAAACTCAGAGAGGACTGATGATAAGACAACTGATCATATAAGCTTGCCAATCACATCACTTTCTGCTCATAATTCATCTATTTAAACACACACACACACACACACACACCCCTACATTGTTCATCCAGGGTACTTCAATCTCAGTTTATCACATCATCTCCAGCTACCCATCCCAAAACCCATCCATCCTCCTAACTCCCCTATCAGGCAATGGCCATCCCATCCCCCAATCAACCAGACAAGAACCCCAGAGTCTTCTACTCTCTATTCCATAAGTGCATCACCCACATTCCCATTTTTGTGTCTTTTGTTCAGGCAATCTCTCCTGCCTGAAACACCCTTACTCGCCATTGCCAAATCCTCCCTTTCCATCGAGGGCCATATCCACTGTCTCCTCCAGAGAGAAGGCCCCTCTTCTCTGAGACTGTACAGCCCAGATTAGACCATGTATCTGGACCCTCAAACCGCTGACCTTGTGCTATTCTCTCCCTCTTCCTTGGGTTAAGGCAGGTCTCTGCAAATGTACAGAACATTGTCTCTCTTTGCTCAGAGACCATGTGTTTTCTTGCTCCCATCTCCCCTCAACAGAGCCCATTGGGGCTGGGCTTTGTGGTATTGCATATTATCCTTTTCCTCTCTGCCATCTTCTCTCCCATCAGGTCTCCTTTTCCTTTCTTCCTACCTACATCTAGATCTTCGCAGTTCATAGCATTAGAGCATAGCATAGATGACCTTAGGGTTCCCTCATTTTACAAATCATAGAATCATGCATTGTGGAACTGGAAGGGACCTCAGAAGTCACCTAATCTGACTCTCCCAGTTTACAGATGAGAAGGAGTTAAGTGACTTGCCCAAGATTACACAGATAGCCTCTGAGGTAGGATTTGAACCCAGGTCCCCTGCCTCCAGAAACAGGTGTTCTTTCCATTGTAACACACTGCCCCTTCACTTCTCCCTTAGCCCCCTTAAGCCCACTCTACTCCTTCGCCCTGTACCATCCACAGCCCCTTACCATTCAGGGTGTCCCATCCTTGGCCACAGGGTCCTCACAACTTGGTCACCAAAAAGCCTTCCTCGGTAGCCCTTGGTTCCTGAGGAGCTAAATATATGGGGGCGAGAAAGACAAGGGTTATGAACTTAAGATGTGATCTTCCCATAGGGCAACCTCTAGACCCCTGGCAAAGGCAAGATTACCCAAAAAACTGCTCCATTCCCCAGACTTTCCAGGGCCCAGAACACGTAGGACAGGCACAACAGACAGTCCACCTCCCCTCAACTCAGCTCTGTGCCCATCCTGCCTGTGCTCCTGGTACTCAGCATCTCTAGCCTCAAATGCCTAGACTAAGGAGATACCGAAAGCCTCCATCTCAGCATTTTTACATCTTTTCTTCAATTGGAGCTTCACATATACACAATCCCTACCAATGAGGTCTAAAGGGTCCACTGCATTCAAGGAACTTCATTCCAGACCAGCTCTATAACTGATTTCTAAAAGCCCCCCATTTCTAACCCTGGAGCCTAATTATGGAGTGTGGAGCCACCCCGAACCTCCCAGCTCCTGAGCCTGCTTAGCTCCTCAAGCATTATTACCCTGTTCTCTCAGGCACCCATCCACCCACCCACCCACCCACCACAATGAATGCCTTTCCTCTTTCTTCCCCTTCTCCTTCTTATTGTTTGAGTCTACGCATCCTCTCTTTCATCTTCCCCTTCCTTCTCCTGTGGTGGCCAAGAACCCTAGGCCAAAAGAAATGTATTCTCAAGAGCTTATTCACCTAAAAAAGAGGAACCGGGCATCGGAGAGAGAATACCCAGTTTGAAATGAGGGAGACCTGAGTTCAAGTCCTCTTTTCAACATTTACTACCCACATGGGCATGAGCATGATCACTTAACTCTTAGGTACTTTAGGTAATGGTTAGAACTTATCAACCAAATCAATAGAGGGTTGGAATCTACATAGGTGGAGAGAATTTCCACACAGGAAATTCCTCAACAGACAAAATCTCAGACCCTCCTCAGTACATTCGGCAGTCACAAAGACAAAGAACTACCTATAGAAATAACACAAACATGGGGTGAGAGTAATTGAGAGAAGAGATTTTTGCCCAGCCTAGATAGAATGTGTCTGAATTTGCCAATCTAATCCTTAGCTACAGTTACACAAGAAAATGAAATTCAGAAGGGGACACACACAGGGAAATTTTGTTACTACCTTATTAAAACTAATATTTGTTGCGGCATTTTCAGTCACAAACCCATTTGGGATTTTCTTGGCAAAGATCCTGGAGTGGCTTGCCATTTCCTTCTCTAGCTTGTTTTACAGATGAGGAAACTGAGGCAAGTAGCATTAAGTGACTTGCCTAGGGTCATAAAGCTAGTAAGTGTAAGTGTCTAAGGCAAGATTTGAACTCAAGAAGACAAGTCTTTCTAACTCCAGGCCCAGGATTCTATCCACTGAGCCACCTAGCTACTTATATTCCTACTTAATCACTATTTCCCTTCTGTGGGCTCAGTGGAAAGAGAAGGGGATAGATTGAGTCATCACAGTGAATACACAAAAAAAGTTTTCACCATCATCAAACAGAATTCAGTACATTTGTTTTCCCCTAAAATGTCTTCACAAATGACAAATGCTTTCATTGGAGTTTATCTCCACTTTACAGAGAAGGAAACAGGCTCCTCAAGGTTTAAGTTCATAGTCATACAATGAAAGAACCAGTACCTGAACTCACTTCATAGCAACACAGAATTTCAAGCCAGGAGGGCTCTTAATGAGCATCTAAGCCAATCGGTTTGTTTTACAAATAGGTAAACTGAGGCTCAGAAGGGGAAGTGATTTGCCTATGGTTACAAAGGCTCTTAAATGTTTGGAGTAGAACCTGAACTTCCCAAGTCTAAGTCTAGTGTTCTTTGTATCATGTAAGTCAGCCATTTGGAAGATCTTCTTGTCCCTCCAAGAAAACCCTTTGAAGGAAAGATAGAATTCCTCAACTCTTAATAGGGTTCTCATTTTGTCCATCAAGGATGATGCAATTCCTACTAGAAGTACAAAACAAAAATCATTACAGGATTGAAACCTGAGATATGAGATGAGGAAATTTCTTTTAAGTATCTGGGTGCCCTGGATGAGTTTAAATCACCAGGTTCAGACAAATTATATCCTGGGGTAATGAAAGATTTGAAGACATAACCACTAAGTGGCTATGTGATACATGGAAGGAAACTCTGGCATCTACTTGGGGAAAGTTCAGGAAAATGATTCCCAAGCCCTTGGATTAAAGAAAGGGGTTAGAAATTCTCTTGCCTAGAAGCAAAAAGCAGGACTTAATATTAGGTGATCCTAGCAGCCTAAACATCAGACTCTGAGCTTCTTAAGAGAAAGAACTGTCTCCCCAACACTTAACACTGCAGTAGTTCATAATACACAGTAGGCTCAAGCACAGAGAAGGTTCATGATAAATATTTATTGGCTGACTCTGAGAGCCTTCAATATTATGCCCTACAATTCCCTCCCCAACTTCTACCAAGAACTGGGTCTTCTTATATCATTTAGACTGCTAGTGTAGCTGCCCCTCATAAGCCTGACCCCACTGCTGACCCTATGAAAGCTTTGATTGTTGATCTAAAAGCTCAGTAGTTTTGCCATTTTTTGCCATTTTTTTCCAGAATTTCCAAACCGTGCAAGCTTACCAGTTCTTTAGGATCCCATTCTCTACCTCCTAACCACCTCTTCCATTTCCAGGGGTTCACCATATTGGTTCTGGATGGAGTATGTACATCTGATCAGCTTTAGCTCTAGTGCAGCTCAGAACTCCAAAACTGAAGCATTCCATCAATCTCAGCCTCCCCTAGTAGGTTTATGGGCATGTACAACCATACCAGACACATTAGCTTTTCTTTCCTGCCAAGGCTTACAATTGACTTATATTGAGTCTGTAGTCCTTTAACAACCCAGGTCTTTTTCACATGAACTAAACCTCAATGTGTTAGATTGACTTCTTGAATCCAAGTTTAAAATTTGCATTTATTCCTATTAAATGTCATCTTGTTAGATCAGACAAGATTAGAAAATTAAGATCTTTTAGGATTCTCTCATCCAAAATATTAAATAGTCCCACTCAGTTTCATAAAACCTGCAAATCTACTAAGCATACTATCTATTCCTTCATCCAAATTATCAATAAGAATATTGAACAGAAACAAAACCAAAAGCACAGAGTAAACCTGTGGGGCATACCACCAGTGACCTCTCTCCACTCTAATAGCACCATCACTCTTTGGTCTAATCACATAACCGGTTCATCCCTCCCAAAAGGATGTCTTAAAGGACTTGGACAAATCTTGTGTGGAAATCAACAAGGCTTACTATGTCTATAGAATTTCCTGATCTACTGATCTAATCAATCTATCAGAAAAGGAAATGACCTTAATTTTGCATGATTTGTTCTTGATGAACTGATGCCAATTTGTAGCAATTGTCTCTTTCCTTTCTAAATGCTCATAAACCATTCCTTTAATAATATGTTCCAGAATTTTGCCAAGAATCCAACTTAAGCTCATCATCCTACAGTTTATAGAGTCTACCCTCTCCCACGCCTTCACTCCCTTTGAAAATCTGGACAACTATCTGTTTCCTATTCTATGGTACTTTCTTCATTCTCCATGATTTTTCAGAGATCTCCACCAACAACTCAGCAATTATAACAGCAAATCTTTCAATACCCTGGGATGTAGTGGATCTGGACACGATGAGTTAAACTTGTTGAATGTAACCAGCTGTTCTCTTACCATTTCCTCTCATAAATTGGTTTTCATCTCTCTGCTAACCATTTTTATCTTGCACTTCCTAAATGGAATATAATTATCCTTGAGTGAAAACAAGAAGCATCATGGTGCTCAGTAGTTTTGCCATTTTTTCCATCATCCAATATCATCATAGGTTTGATAGGTTCTTCCCAGCCCAAGCAGTAGTCTGATCTCTTCTTTGATCTTCTTCTTGCCTCAACATAGTTTTTTTAAGTTAAAAAATCCTTCTGGGGAGTTGAGGGAGATTTTAAGCTGAATTTTGAAGGGGAAAGGAAGCTGGGGGAGAAGAGCAACTGGGAAACAAAAGGAGATTGGGGGAAGGGTATACTAAAGGAGAACAAGAGACTGGAGGAAAGGAGGATGCAGAGGGACAGGGAGAGGTTGGAAGAAAGGAGGAGCCTGAGGACCAGACAGCAGGCCATGGGGATAAACTCTTGTGACTGGAGCAGTAACCAGTACAGGCTAAAAGGACAGAGAAGGGGAGGGGAAGGGAAGCCAGTCTGAAGAGTTTGAATCAAGCACAACAGACAATAGAAAACTTGTACAGGAGATGATGTGATGAAAAAAAAGATATTTGAGGATGATTTCTCAGGCCAGGCCAGGGCCATGAGCCCAGCAGGGCCGCCATTCTCTAGTCTCAACAGCTAGGCCAGGCGGCTCAAAATAGAACAGCTTTGATATGGCAACCACTGAGAGGAGAATCAGCTGAAGAAACACAGAGTCTGAGCAACCATCTCCTCCCTTCGCTCCCCTGCCTCCTTCCAGGGAGGCCCAGACTGAGGAGAGCCTCCTTTCTGCCAGGGGATGGGATTCCCTCCCATACCCCACCCCACATCCCTTTCTGTTGGTTTACTGAAGATTCACCTCCTTAGAATCAGAGGCAGTCCCTCTTCTTATCTAAGCTAAATTCCTTTAATACATGGATTCAAACCACAATGCCAGAGGACTAAAGATGAACCACCTCCTTCCAGAGAGAGATGGATTTTAAAATGCTGAATGAGAGATATTTTTGGATATGGCCAATAAAGAAATTCATTTTTCTTGACTATATGCATTTATGATGAGGGTCTTATTTTTACATGTTTTTTATTCTTCAGTTGGGGAAGGAGGATAAATTATTTTTATAAATACTGTACATAGATTGGGAAGCTAGGTGGCTCAATGAATAGAGTTCCTGGGTTCAAATCTGACCTCAGATGAATTTCTTAGCTGTGGCAAGTCACTTATTCCCAACTGCCTAGCCCTCACTGCTCTTCTGCCTTGGAACCAATAATTAGTATGGATTCTAAGACAGAAAGTTAAGGGTTTTTTAAATAAATAAATACCTAGATTTATCATCATAAATCTGGAAAAGCCTTTAAAGATTAGCTAGTCCAATTCCCTCATTTTACATATGAAGAATATGAGGTCCATAAATGTGAAGGAATTTGCCCAGTGGCGGTCAGGATTCAAATTCAGGTCCTAACTCCTAGACAGCTCAGGACCCTTCCTATTGAATCTCCCCAAGATTCAGTCCTAGGATATTTGGAGAGTGGTTTCTGATTCTTATATTGGAAATACAAAGGCAGTCCTCAGCCTTCTCTTCTTCAGAACTGTCATCACCACTACCACCCACCTTCTACATCTGGAAGGTTTTCCTGTGGAGCATTGGCCAAGCCAAAACAGAATATACTTAACCTTTAGCCATCTACCTGCTAATTATCCCACCTCTAGAAAATGGATCATGGAGACTCTAGAGAATCATGGGCTCTTCTAGATCCTCAGAAACCCCAGAAGGCATGGACTTCATCCTCTACCTCAGCAGGAAACAGAGCAGTGGAAAGAGTGCTGGATGTGGAGTGGGAGGACCTGGTTTGGAATCCCATCTCTGCCACTCAATGTCTTTGGATGGTCCCCTTCTGTCTTAGTTTCCCCACCTGTAAAATGTTGGACTTGATCATTTCTAAGGTTCCTTCTGAGTAAGAATCTGTGATTTGGATAAATTAGCATCATCCTCAGCAAGGAATCATCCACCCTCTGCTTGAAGACCTCCAGTGACCCACTACTTCACAAAGGAGCTCATTCTACCTCTAAACAGCTCCAAATGTTTTTCATTTTTGCTGAGCCAAAATCTCCCAGATTCCCCCACCTCCTATTGCTCCTATTTCTGCCCTTGGGCCAAGTAAAACAGGTCTAATATTTTTTCTACTGAATAGCTTTTCAATCACTTATAAACAGCTAGGTAGCCAATGGATAGAGCACTGGACCTGAAGTCAGGAAGGTCTCAATTCAAATCTAACTTCTAACACAGTAACTCTGTGACTCTGGAAAAATCACTTATTCTCTCTGTGCCTCAGTTTCCCTACATGTCTCTAGAAATAATACCAGAACCTACCTCCCAGGATAAAATGAAGCATTTGCAAAACACTTTGCAAAGCTGAAAGCTCTATATAAATGCTATTTATTAAAACAGCTACCATTTTCTCTCTAAGACTTTTCTTCAGGTTTCACACATTCAGTTCTTCCAGCTTATCCTCACACGATATACTCTTTTTTTTAGCCCTTATTTTCTGTCTTAGTAACAACTCTGAGAGAGAAGGGCAAGAGATAGGCAAATGGGGCCAAGTGACTTGCCCAGGCTCACACAACTAGTGTCTAAGGCCATATTTGAACCCAGGTCCTCCTGACTCTGGACTGATATTTTATCCACTGAGCCACCTAGCTGCCCCCCCATATGATATAGACTTCAAACCACTCACCATCTCAACCACCCCTCTCTGGTCCAATTTGCCTGTATCTTTCCTGGAATGTGCCACTCAGAAATGAACACAATATTCCAGTTGTTTATTTTTAATAATATAATATTTTCCAATTATATGTAATAATGGTTTTTAACATACATTTCCGAAAATGATGAGATCCAAATTCTGTCTCCCTCCCTTTCCTCCCCCCTCCCTGAGATGATAAGCGATTTAATCTAGGTTATACATGTGTTGTCATGCAAAACATATTTCCATATTGGTCATGTGAGAAAATACTCATGTAAAACCAAACTCCAAAACAGAGACACACAAAGAAACTAAAGTGAAAAATTGTATGCCCAGATCTGCATTCAGCCTCCATCAGTTCTTTCTCTGGCGGCAGATAGCATTTTTCATCCTAAGTCCTTCATCCCAATATTCCAGATTTCTTCAGTCCAGGACAGAGTAAGGTGGCACCATCACATCCCTCTTTAGACACTATACCTCAACTAATACTGCCCCAAAACACAGCTTTCATGGCTGCATCATCCCAGCCTAATAATCCCAATTGAGTCAGGTCATTTTTTTTCTTTTAAGCCTTACCTTCTGTCTTAGAATCAAAACTGAGTATCAGTTCCAAGGCAGAAGAGTGGTAAGGGCTAGACAATGTGGGTTAATTGACTTGTCCAGGGTCACACAGCTAGGAAGGGTCTGAGGCCACATTAGAATCCAGGACCTCCAATCTCCAGGCTTGGCACTTCATCCTCTATGCTTACGTAGCTGCCCTAAGTCCAGTCCTTTCCACCAAACCTGGTGTCTAACCCTATGTCTTGCACTCAATGAGTTGATCTTTTTTTTTAACCCAATTCAAGATTTTACATTAACTTTAAGATTTCAGAATTTCTAAAGATCCATGATGTCATTCCTGTGTGCCTTTTCTGTTTCCATATCATAGACCATAAATCTTCCTCGACATAGTAGATGATCTCATGAATTGTTATGGCCAAAAGGACTTGGCATTTTATCCCTGACAATCTGGGGTCATGTCCTGCCTCCGATACCTACTAGCTGTGTGACTCCAGACAAAGCACATAACTTTTCAGAAGTCCTTTCCCTGGAAATTCTCTATATGTATGAAAATCAGAGATTTGAGTAAAATTTTTTCCATCTTTTTAGATTCTAATATCTTTAACCAGGGAGGAGGAGGGGGAAAAGTCCACAAACCCTCAAAGGGTCCACCGATCAAATTCAAGAAATTCATAAACTTGGATGGGAAAAAATGACATCCTTCTTTTTATTTTACAAATTTGTCTTTCTGTCTTAGTAACAGAAGAGTAGGAGTTAAGCAAACAGGGTCATATGACTTACCTACACATAGGTAAGAAGTGTCTGGAGCCAAATTTGAAGCCAGGTCCTCCTAACTCCTGACCTAGCATTCTATCTGCTGTGCTACCTAGCTGCCCCCATACTTATTTCAACTTAATTGCTTTCCTTTGGAATCCTACATATTTTACTTTACGTATACTAGAGGGTAGCTCAGTGGATTGAGAGCCAGGCTCAAAGACAGGAGGTTGTGGATTCAAATCCAGATCAGATAATTCCTAACTGTGTGACCCTGGGCAAGTCACTTAATCCTCATCGCCTAGCCCTTACTGCTCTTCTGCCTTAGGACCAATACACAGCATTGATTCTAAGATGGAAGGTGAGGACTTTTTAAGAATTAAAAAATAAAAATAGTATACTAGACAGAAAGGAATCCATAGTTTCACCAGACTGCCTTAGGGATCAATAACACACAAAAAAAGCTTAAAGACCCTCTGCTCTTGCTTGTCAAAATCTTCCTGTATCATGACACAATTTTCTGACATATTAGTGATTCCTTCCAGTTTTGTCACCCACAGATTTGGTAAGCATGTCATCACCTATGCCTTCAGCAAGTCATCAATAAAAATGATGACCAGCATAGAAAATAGAACAGATCCTGGAGGCTCTTCAGCGGAAAACTCTTTCCAGATTGATAGTGATCCATTAATCACTATGGGTCCAGCCATTCAACCAGCTCCCAATCTGCCTAGCCATAGCATCATCCGGCTCTCATCTTTCTGTCTTGTCCACAAGAACAAGATAGAGACTGCAGTTAGAAACTGCATCAAACACCTTGCTTCAACCCCAGTATACTCTGTCTATGTCATTTGAGGAGCTCACCAACCATCATTTTAAAAACCTAATCCAAGGGCTCCTCACCTGGAATCCATGAACTTGATGGGTTTTTTTTTCATTTTTGATACCTAGCTTGATATCATTGGTTTCCTTTGTAATCCTAGGTGTTTTATTTTACACGTTTAATAACATTCTGAGAAATCTATAGACTTCTACAGACTGCCAAAGGGAGGGAGGGAAGGAAGAAAAGAGGGGAGGAAAGGAGGAAGGAAGGAAAGGAAGAAGGGAGGAAGCGAGGGAGAAAGGGAGGGAGGGAGGAAGGAAGGAAAGAAGGAAGGAAGGAAGGAAGGAAGGAAGGAAGGAAGGAAGGAAGGAAGGAAGG
>NC_058132.1:83137345-83151319 GCF_016433145.1 Gracilinanus agilis | reverse complement strand
AGGGAGGGAGGGAGGGAGGAAGGGAGGAAGGAAGGAAGGAAAGAAGGAAGGAAGGAAGGAAGGAAGGAAGGAAGGGAGGGAGGGAGGGAGGGAGGGAGGAAGGAAGGAAGAGAGGAAGGAAGAAAACTTTATTAAGAGCCTAGTATGTGCCAGCGATGGTGCTAAGAACTTTAGAAATACTATCTCAATTAATAGGTCCATGGTCTTGATTAAAAGAAGTTTATGCCATTAAAAAAATGGTAAGAATTTCAATCTATTCTACAGAATTATTTAACACCATCCTGCCCCTCTTGTCCCATATGTATTCTCCAATATGGCAGTCCCACCTTTTCTCTAGGTACTCTAGGAACAGAGCTGGAAGGGGCATCAGAGGCCATCTAGTTACTCACTTCACTATATCCATGAAGAAGCTAGGATCCAAAGAGGTATCCAGGGTTACAGAGAGAATACTTATTTCAGAACCCAAGTCCCATGACTCAAAATACCAAGTTCTTTTCCCACTGCACTACACTGCTTTCTAATAGGAAGGGAGCTCTCTGTCACTGGAGAGCTTTAAGTAAAGGCTAATTCCAGGGTTCTTAATCTGAAGCCTGTGACCCTTTTTAAAAATATTTTGAAAACTATATTTCAATAGAATCAGTTTCCTTTGACAGTCTATATATTTTATTTATATATTTCAAAACACAATTCTGAAAGGGGTTTAAAACACACACAAAAAGGTTAAGAACTCTTACTTAAGTTGTTATTGATCTATCCATCTACAAATTATCTTATATTTCCTTACCTGTTTACATATTTCATTTCCCACCCCACTCCCCAAAAAATGCCAGCTCAATGAGGTTTCCCAGTGGCCCTAGAGTCCGAAAGACCTGAATTCAAATTCATGTTCAGGCCCTTACGAAATGTGTAACCTTGGGTAAGTCCCTTGATCTCTCTCTGCCTCAGTTTCTTCATCTCTAAAATAATGACAAGAAGAATAACACCTACTTCCCAGGGCTGTTGGAGCATAAAATGAGAGAATATCTGTAAAACATTTTACAAATCTTAAAGGGCGATATAAGTGCTACTATTATTATTGTGGTTCATTTTCATTATTATCATTGTGGTGTCATATTATAATGTGATATTATTATTATTATTGTGGTTCATTTTGTCTTAAGATCCCCAGCAACCAGTACCGTACCTTGGGACCTGGAATACTTTTAGTGAACTCATTGGTTTGTATTGGTAGAATGATGACTCTTGAGGGGTATCATAGACTGGATTTACACTTCAGAGGGGCTAAACTAGATGCCCTCCGAAGCATCCTCTAGTGTTTGAGATTCTCTGACTCCTTGACACCCAAGAAGGCTAATCTGGTGGAAAGAATGCCCACCCTGTGCATTCCAAAGACAGATAAGCATTGCCTGGATGACCTCCTGTTCAAGGATTCCAGTCCCACATATGGCAACTCGGTCATGAATAGCTGAAGGGTGACTGTATTACGACTACCCAGGTCTGGAGGCAGCAGAAGAAAGAAGGTGATGGGGCTTGGGACAATTTGGGTGTGAACAGCCTGTGCCCAATTACTGGATATTTTGTTCAGATGTATTAATCAAACCGACTAAGGAATGGGTGGGGAGGAAGGGAAGAGAAATGCTTACTCAGGAATTACCTGATTTAGGACACACTGCAGGATCCAGCCATGATTCTCTCAAAGCTCCAGCTTGCTTAAAGCCTGGCCAGCCGCCCTTTCTGCTAATTGCACTGGGCAAAATGGCCGCGTCGTTAGCCAGGAATCTGTCATCACCCTGAGCAATAACTCTCATTGGGAAAAAAAGAGAAAATGGCTCAGGGTGCAGATAGGGAGGTGATGGGTAAAAGGAGAAATCTGGGTACTTTCTCTGGCTCCTCTTTCCTACCCCATTGCCACCCCTCCTCAGTGTCCTGGGTCTTCTTCATCCTGAGTGACTCAGAAACTTCACAGATTTTTGACTCTAATTCCTTCTCATGATGACCCTGATGAGGTGACTTAGACTCTTGATCTCCGGGTCCCCACAGCTATAAAATGAAGAGCATTCAGCAGCTCCAGGCACTAAGCGAGGGGGAAAAAACTGAATACATAGACCTCACCTGGGATGGACCAGCCTTAACACCTGCCACAGCCACATCTGAGCCCAAAGTCCCTGCTGTGCCCAGCTGGGTTTGGCCAGATAAGTCATCCTCAGCTAACTAGCTTAGGAAACAAGAACCCAGATTGCTGGTGGTGGATCTCCCCTCCCCCATGAAGCTGCCTGAGCTTGCTCCATACTGAGCATAGGGGGGATACTGACAGCGGCAAGTTTATCCTGTACTGTTGCCAAGGAAACCCATCCTGCAGGATGTTTGGTTCCTAAGTCTAAGGATCTTTCCCTTTTTCCATGCCTCATAGGACCTCGAAGCTGGAAGGACCTTCCAGGTCATCAAGTTAGAGGGTATTTGCTGAGGGAGGTAGGAAAGAAAGGAGAAGGGATAATAGTGACCAACATTTCCATAGCACTTGAAAATTTGCCAAGTATTTTACCTATGTTAACTCATTATTAATACTAATTTTTTTATAGGTTAGGAAATTGAGGCTGACACAGGTTAAGAGACTTGCCCAGGGTCACATAAGTAGCAAGTATCTGAAACAGGATTTGAACACATGTCTTCCTGACTAAGCATATTGCTCTATTCACTGTGTCTGTCACCTAGTTTCCATTTGTCTAAGGGGGAAATTGAAACAAGAAGAATGTAACAATGATACACTTAAGTAACAAAATACATCAGAGGCAAAAACAGCAACAAACCAAGAGCCCTGGGTCCCAGCCAGATGTCCTATTTCTACCCTTAACCTGCCCTCCCCCACATCCTGGAGAGCACCTGGCCCAAGAGGACCAGGTAAAAGGAAGGAGAAAGGAAGAAAGGAAAAAGCCAGATTTGTTACCCCATCTCTCCAAATGGCTATGAGAAATTTTCTAAGAGTAAACAAAAAATTATCATCATCCCCCCGACTAAGCTATAAGACCAAAGGCACAACCAACCCTTCTCCTTGGGGGAGGCTTAAAAAATGTATTGAAGCTGGTTTCAGAAGACTTGAGTTCAAAGTCTGAGGGACTTATGAAAAAGAACAACTATCCACATTCAGAGGAAGAACTGTGGGAGTAGAAACACAGAAGGAAAACAACTGCCTGATCACATGGGTTGATGGGGATATGATTGGAGATATTGACTCTAAATGAACACCCTATTGCAAATATCAATAATATGAAAATAGGTCTTGATCAATGACACATGTAAAACCCAGTGGAATTGTGCGCCAGCTATGGGAGGGGGTTGGGGAGGGGAGGGATAGAACATAAATCCTGTATCCATGGGAAAATGTTTTAAATTAATTAAATAAAGATTTCAAAATTTTAAAAAAAAGAAGACGAGTTCAAATTCTATACCTGCTTATTGCCTCTGTGACCTTGGGTAAATCACTTCCTTTGGGCACCAGTTACCTCATCCATAAAATGAGGGGGTTGGACTAGACGATCTCTAAAGTACCTTCCAGTGTTAGATCTACAATCTTACAAGGGAAAGGTATAATTCAAGGACTGAGAAAGAGAGGCTATGGAATTTAATTAATCTACCTGTTTCTAGATTTGTGTGAGCTTCCTAACAATTGCAGCTATCTAGAAATTGAAGAGGCTATCTCAGATCTCAGAAAGTGGCAAGTTTCCTATCACTGGAGGTATTCAAGCACAAGCTGGATACTACTTGCCAGAGATGCTGCAGAAAGAAAGGATCTTTTTATGGTGGCAAAAAATTGGAAATTGAGGAGATTGCCATTCATTAGGAAATGGCAAAACAAGTTGTAGTATATGAATGTGATGGAATATCTTTGTGCTATAAGAAATGAGGAACAGGATGGTTTCAGAAAAACCTGAGAAGATTTATATAAACTGATGTGAAGTGAAGTGAGCAGAACCAGGAGAACAATGTATATAAAGTAATAGAAATGTTTTAGGGGGTGTTAAAGATTTAGCTACTCTGATCAAGACAATGATCCAAGACAATTCCAAAGGACCTATGATGAAAAATGCTATACATCGAGAGAGAGAGAGAGAGAGAGAGAGAGAGAGAGAGAGAGAGAGAGAGAGAGAGAGAGAGAACTAATGAACTCTGAGTGCAGACTGAAGTATGTTTCTTCACTTACTTTATTTTTCTTGCTTTGCAGGGGTGGGATTCTGCAATATGGCTAATATGAGATTGTATTTTGCATGACTCCACATGTATAATTGATATCATAATGCTTACTTTCTCAATGGGGAGAGGTGATAGAGAAGGAGAGAATTTGGAACTCAAAAATATGTAATGAATATTAAAGAACTTTTTAATGCAATTAGGAAATATTTAATAAGATAAAACATAATTTAAAATTAGAAAGAATCTCTGCCTAAGCAGTCATGAACTTGATAACCTCTGAGGTCCCATCTATTTCAGAGGTCAGATGATTTATAGAACAGAATAAAGCCCCCCAGCCTGGGAAGTCCTAATTCTGGTCCTAAATTGTTATGTGACCTTGAGCAAATCTCTTCTTTGTTGGCCACAGTCTCTTCCTCAGTAAAATCCACAATATCCCCCCCCCAGCTGAGTTATTCAACATTCTGTGCTCAACTATTCCATGCTTCCTTTATTTTTTAATTTAAAAAACCTTCTTTGGCAAAACTCTATCCTTATCTTGGATGACACTAAGACAAATGGGTGTTTTTTTCATTCCCAAATCAGAATAGTAGAAGGAGAGGGAGCTGTCCCTCTCCCCAGTGGGTATCAGCAAAGAAACTCTGCATTCAGGCCATAGAGTTGGGTTGCCTAGAAATGGAGACACTGGGGTCTCACATCACTCAACATGGACCCTGGCACCCAGCTTCCTGCACAGAGAATCATAAAAGGTTACTGGTAGGGTGGGAGAGGTTATCTTCTCAGTCAGATCTGAATTTGCTCTACTTCCAGCCCCCATCTTCTCAATTGCCTCTCCTTCTTTCTCCCCACCACAGCACTGGGACAGGACCCTACAGGACAGATACAGGACTAACAAGGCATTGAAGGACATTACAATTCTGTAAGGAGGATAGAAGAGAAAGCTAGGAGAGGGTAAGTCAAGCACCTACTTGACTCAGAGATGATGAGTATTTCTTGAGAGAGGTTGGCACAAATGGGGTAGATGAATGAAGAGTGAGTAGTAGTAGCCATCATCCCATTTCTTGGATGAAAAGATCTGGCCCCAACTTCCCACACCAGCCCCCTAAGAGAGAGAAGAAAGTAATGAAGGAGAAGGAACCTCTAGGACCAATGCTCAAGAGAAAGTTCTCCTTCCCCTCCTAGAGACATCCCCTCATCTGCCCCACCACCACCACTAAAAGGGGAGCCCAGTCATCTTTCCTCATTGGGCTCACCCTGACCCAGCAGGACCTGGAAGTGGGGGAGAAGGTTTGAAACAAGCAAAAGCAGAAATGTGCGGGGGAGGGGGATGGGGGAGTCTGTGTATTTTTACATCAAATGAAATGCAAATGAGATGCAAATAACATTCAGATCACCTTTTTAAAATGTCAACAGCTCAGGCACTTTTGTAACAGGGCGGCCAAGCTGGGAAATGACTCCTTCCAAGCCCCCAGTTGATGTCACTGGCCTTGACAGCCTCCTGTCCCTCAACTCAGAAATTGGGGGGTCAACTGCTCCTTTTGCCCTGACCCTTCATGGGCCTGTTGAAGAACCATGGAGGCCTTTGGCTTTAGTGATGGAAGGGGCTGGTGATGGATATTTGACTGTTGTACTGGAGGAGTCTAGTGATGGAGAAGTCTGAGGACAGGAATATTTAATCCTGATGTAATCCCCTAGCCCTAACGGTGCCTATTCTTCATTCCACAAAGGAGGGGCAAGAGAATAGGCCAAGGGATGGAATACCAAAGTCCCATAGAAGGAAATCACTTCTTTCAAGATTAGCTTAGAGGCAGGAGAAAAGCCTAATAGTGTCCACACATTTTCAACTGTCAGGGGGAAAACTCAGGGAAATAGGAGTCATGAAGAGCTAGCCACAAGCCACAAACTTTTGGTAAGAGGATCACGAATTCCAAGGATTCATAGGATCAAAGATCATTAGAACCAAAAGAGACTTCCCTAATTAACTGACCCAACCCAACCAAAGCTCAGAGAAAGAAAAGGCCTTGTCCAAGGTAACCCATAAGTAGCAGAAACCAGGATTTAAATCCAAATCAACCATTCTGGAGGGCAACTTGGAACTATGCCCAAAGGACTATAAAACAATGCATATCCTTTGAGCCAGTAATACCACTATTAGGTTTGTATCTCAAAGAGATTTTTTTAAAGGGAGGAAAGTACCAGTTTGTACAAAAATATTTATAGCAGCTCTTTTTGTGGTGACAAAGAATTGGAAGTTGAAGGGATGCCCATTAATTGAGGAATGGCTGAACAAATTGTGGTATATGATGGTGACGGAATACTATTTTGCTGTAAGAAATGATGAACAGGATAATTTCAGAAAGAGCTGGAAAGATCTACATGAACTGATGCAGAATGAAATACACAGAACCAGGAGAACATTGTACACAGTAACTGCAATATTGTAGAATGATCAACTGTGATAGACCTAGCTACTCTCAGAAATTCAATAACCTTGGACAATTCTAAGGGACTTATGACAAAGAATGCTATCCACCTCCAGAGAAAGAACTGTTAGAATAGGAATACAGATGAAAGCATGCAATTGTTCAGTTGTTTATTTGGGTTTTTGTTTCAGGGTTTTGATTTTATATGATTATTCACTTACAGAAATGAACAATATGGAAATATGTTTTGCATTATAATATATGTATAACCCAGATCAAATTGCTTGCCAGCTCTGGGATCAGGGAAGGAATGGAGAAAGGGAGACAATTTGGATTATATAACTTCAGAAAACTTATGTGAAATTTTGTTATTACATGTAATTGATAAATAAATAAAAATTTTAAATAAATAAATCCAAATCATCTGACCCCAAATCCAGTGTTCTTTCCACAACATGATGACTTGAGTGGCTCCTGAAATTTCTCTTGATACCCTATAGATAGAGAGGCAACAAGGTAAAGTGGCAGAGACCAAACCTCAGAATGAGAAAGATCTGAGTTCAAGTGGGGCCTCTAACACTCTAGCAGGCAGAGAAAGAGACTTAACTTCTCAGTGTCCCCTGTTACTTATCCAGTAACCCCAGGAACCTCGAGGCAGAGATGCACTGACATTCCTATATACCAGGGGTCAGCAACGTATGGCTCTCGAGCCATATCTGGCTCTTTTGAGGGCCAGATATGGCTCTTTCTGCAGGAGCCATAAAGTCAATTTTTTTTCAGGCGCTGTTACAGGAGCGGCACTGTGAGCACTGTACGGCTCTCATGAAATTACATTTTTAAAAATGTGGTGTTTATGGCTCTCATGGCCAAAAAGGTTGCCGACCCCTGCTCTATACAATTGAAACTACAGGTCCCAATCCACTTCTCTCTTCCCTGACCCCCAAAAAATCTCTATAAATAAACTCTTAAATAGCAATGATAGTTTTCATTTTGATAGTGTTTTCAAATTTACAAAACATTTCTTCAAAGCAACCCTCTAAGTTAGATAGGAAAAATATTGTCTCAGTTTTACAGATAGGGAAACTGAGATTTAGAGTGGAAATGATTTCATACAAGATTATCAGCATATTATAAATATCAGAACAAAAAAATAAATATAAATATCAGAACAATGAGAATTTAAACCCCAGTCTTCTGATTTGTAGACTGGAGCTCTGTCCATTGAACCTCTGAACCATATGACCTCTGAAATCTGACACACACTCCTTTGATCTGTAGCCACAGGCAAAGCAACCCTAGAAACATTGCTTTCTACAGAGCCCCTTTCACCTTTGCTTTCTTCTAGAATATTATAAAAGCCTCCTAACCAGATTCCCAGACTCTTGCCTCTGACTTATCCAGCACAGACCATTGAATTAACCTTTCTGATGCCCAGATCACATCATACCATTACTCTTATCTCAAAGACCTTCAGTGGTTTCCTATTATGAACAGGATAAAATTGCAACCTCCTCTGCCTGGCATTCAAGGCTTTCTACAATCTGGCACCCACATTATCTTCCATACATTATCTTCCATAAATAAACCTTCCAGAAGCCAGGAAGTCCTTTCCTCAGAGTTACTTGCTTATTCATAGGATCATAGCTTTGGAAAGAAAAAGGCCCTTAGAGGCCATTTTGGCCCACCCATTTCATTTTACAGATAAGGAAACTGAGGCCCATGGAGGATAATTAACTTGCTCTAAATCTCACAGATAAGTGTGGGATACCTCCTCTGGAATTTGAACCCAACTCCTCTGACTCCAGAGAAGGCACTAGTTTTCCACTATACTATAGTACTTCAAACCACTATACTATAGTATTCAAACTTGACATCTATCCATATTCTACCCACCTTTCAAGGCTTAAATCAAGTACCTTTACCTCCAAATACTCTAACCCACACTGATTTCTCCCTTCTCTGAAATTCTACAGTGCTTAGAATTTGTAACACATACAAACACAAACACCATCTAGCAATTAGATTCTGTCCTGTTTTCTCCTTAATTGTTTTCTCCTTAATTGTTTCCTGTGTGTGAATCTCATCTCCCCAACCAGAGTGGGAACTCCCAGTGGGCAGAAGGGGGAGAGAGGGAAAAAGGAAAAGTAAGAAAAAAGAGAAAGGAGATAGGAAAAGAGAAAGAGAAGTGGGAGGAAGGAGGTGGAAAGAAGAATGAAGAAAAAAGGAAAAGAAAGAGGAGATGGGAGAAGGAAAAAAGAGTTGGAGGCAGGTCATGGTTTAGTTGGTCTCCCTCATAGCACCTAGCATAAGGCTGGGCATCCTGTTTGGGGGGTGGGGTCACTTGCTGATTGGCAGATTAATTTATTCCTCCTTATTCCTGATCCCAGCTGAAAAAATAGCAATGGCCTCCATCTCTGGAGTCAAAGTCAGAATCAGCCCCACTTCCCCTCCCCACTTACCCCCATTCCCACCCCCAAGCTTCTGCTCCCACCTGCTGAGGCTTTAGCAACCACTGGAGGGGAAGCAATAATTGGTGAGATAGAGGAGGAAACTACTCAGCAGGGCCAGAGTCAGATTGAGCTCTGGGGAAAAGAACCCAGCAAACCAGCCAACAACAGAGAGCTCTCTGATCAGAGCCAAAGAGAAAAGACAGTCCAGGGTAAGCTACAGAAGAGAGGAAGAGAAGAAAAGAGAAAAGGGAGGAAAGGAGAGGAAAGGATAAGAGAGAAGAAAGAGGGAAAGGGCATGGGGAGAGAAAAGGAAAAGAAGAGAAGAAAGGGATAAGAAGGGAAGAGAGAAGTGAGAAAAGAGAAGACAAGGGAAAAGAAGAGAGGAGAGAAGGGAGGAGGGGAGAGAGGAAAGAAAGGAGGAAGGGAGAGAAGAAAAAGGGAGGAGGGGAAAATGAAGAAGGAAAAAGAGGGGGAAGGGACAAGTTGGAGAAATCAGAAGGGGAAAAAGGAATAAGGAGATGAGAGAAGTGAGAAAAGAAAAGGGAAGAGAAGGGAGGAGAGGAGAATGAAGAAAGGAAAAATGGGGGAAGGGACCAGAGGGTGGGGAATTAGATAAAGAAAGGAAAAAGGAGAGAAGAAGGAAAGAAGAGAGAAGACAAAAGGAGGGAGTATTAGAGGGGTACTGTTGAGTAATACTTCAGAAACAGGGAGAATAGGATAGAGGCAGACAAGTGGGAGGGGAAGGAATGGGGGGGAATACAAAAAGAAGCAGAGAAATATAGGAGGGGAAAAGGGAGAGGAGTAGATGGCAGATCGAGTAAAAAGGAATACAGAGAGAATAAGAAAAGATAAGAAAGTATCCAGATGAGATGGAAGAAGAAGAAAGGGAGTAAAAAAGATAAGAAGGGGGAAAGTGGGCTTAGAAAGGAAAAGGGCTCCTGAGCTCCCTTTGATTCCCTCAGTCCCTTCCCATTTCCCTCTCCCTAGAATATCTGAGAATCTAACTCTAAGCAAGACTCAAAGAGTCAATATGGCAGAGACAGGACACTCCAGAGATCTTAACATCCATCCCTCTACTTCTGAGCAGGCCTAAGCTCAGCTTTGCCTTCTGTTCCACCTCCCTATCCCCTCCCATCATACCTTAAAGCTGGCACCAGAACAAGTACCCTGAAGGAGTCAGTCGAGCTAGGAAGACACCCCCATCCCCAATGGGTGAAAGATCTCCCCATGCCTTCCCCTTACAAGCCAGCAGAGCCTACAGCTTGATGAAGTACCCCCACCCACCATGGAGGCAGGGGAGATAGAAGAGGGTTCTGTCAGGAGAGAGACTAAAAACCAGTTCTGGCAGCAGGTACATCTGAGGCCCATAGACCCCTACCAAGGGAACAGGATGGAGAGAGAAGATAGAAACTCACCTTCTTACCCACTTAGCTTCAAGAGCTACCCCTATATTAATAACATTTAAATGATATGGAAATAGGAATGTGCATATCTGCAGCTACTGCTTCCATTCTGGGAGAGCAGAGGACAGGCCAAAATCAGATGCTGGCTTCTAGATTGCAGCAGTTCCTCATGGAAAAGTCACCCATGGGGATCCCGGGTAAAGACAGAGACCAATACCTCTCCTCCCTTTGTCTCCAGGGTCCTCGCCCACCCACTGTCCTGCCCCAAGGTCACCAGGGACAGGCCACACTCCCCAGGTCCATCCCACGTGGATGAGAGACAGCATGTGCAAGAGGTAGGATCAGAGGAGGAAAGGGGAGAACTCCCCAAGGCTTCCCTGGCCACACGTGCCAGGCAGAGACAGGCAGCAGTGCTGCATGCATACATGTGCACATATGCATAATCACAAATAGAATAAGATACCATGAGACCTAAAGCAAAAAGGCAGCTGGTGATGCCTCCATCCAGGCACACCTCATGTGCACCCAGACAGACACTCATACCCAGCTGTACCCAGTCACAGTCATCCACACAGGCCACACACATGCATGATTCCCACACCCAACATATGTTCAGATACCCTGCAAAACCACCCCAAACCAGGGCTGAGGCCTGAGCCTTTCCTCCTTCCTTCTCCCCAACCCCCACTTTTCCTACTAGCCCAGAATGAGGCCCAGGTGAGGGTAGTCAGGTCCCTGAGGCTATCCCAAGAAGGCTCTGCCTGTCACTGGTCTTTGATGGATGGAATTAATCTGGAGCTGAGGAAAAGAGAAATAATTAAATCCTGCCAGGCCTGAGCTAATGAGAGGGGGGGTAGGAAAAAGAAAGGGAGCCCTGAGGCCCAGACCAATATCCCAGAGATAAACAGGGAGAACCCAGAACCTTGGCCCTCCTGGGAGGGAGGGAAGAGGGAAGCAAAGAGAAGGTACAGAGGTTTTGCCCAGGAGAAGGATTGAGGGTTTGAGGAACATGAGTCTTTTCATCTCCCCAAAAATCTTCAAATATCCACTTCAATGGACAGGGAAGGGGCGGGGCCCCAGTTCCTCTGGGCTCTACATCCCAGGGATGAAGGGCTGAGGAGGCAGGGTCGGGGGAGTCAGTGGGGACCAGGCCGATGCCAGATTGGCTGGAAAGTGGGTCACTTTCCTTTTGGAAAAAGAAAGAAAAGGAAGAAGTAGGTCGCTCTTGGGCCCCCTCATCCCTGGCACCACCCAGAAGCTTAGCTTTCTCTCTCTCCCTGATATAGGGTGGGACAAGGGGAATGGGCAGCTACAGAGCCCCCTGCTTCTGGTTCCAGCCCTCTCCAGAGGTGTCTATAAGCCCCAAAGAAGGAAGCAGGAGAAAGAGGACTCCTGATTCCCGGAACATGGTGTCAAGGTTGACAGGGGAGAAGTTCCTCCTCCCCCATGGGTGTCCCTAAGAGGCCAGCTTCAAACAGTGTCATAGATTAGGGTCCTGCTGATCCCTAAATAAGGAAAGGGTCCACTAGAAAGGCTCTTCTCTCTAACCCCAGACCTGAGAAACTAGGGCAAAAAGAAACAGGACTACACATACACAGGGATATTTTCTTTCTCTCACCCCCTCTAGGGCCTGATTTGCTACTGTTTAGTCTCCTCATCCTCACTACATACTGCCCAGCCCCCTCACCCACTCTTCTGCCACCCAGGCCCCTCGCCCACACTACCCACCCACCCTCAGAGAGCTGCCTCCTCTCTCTTCCCCATCTCAGTTGGCAGAGGCGCTGTTGCTATGTTACCATGGATAGGACGGACAGACAGCAGCTCCAGCTGCTTCTTCCCCTGAGCTCCTCGTGCTCTGAGTCCAGGGGGTATGAGAAGCAACAAAAAAGGCACCCCCCCCCCCGCACACAAGCATTGACCAAGTGAGGGACAGGAAGACAGACTCCCTTAGATATTAACACAAGGAAGACACTAGGGGCTCCCCCAGGGGAATTTTCCTGAGGAAAAATGAAGGAGACAGCCTTCTGGACCAAAGTCTGAATGCTAGGTGCCACGATTCAGACACCTAGGGCAAGCCCAATGGGTCCTGAGGGTGTCCAGAAGGCCATAGCAAAGGAAAGGTGATATCTAATGACCTTAATGTGATGGTCTCCTCCTACTTCAAGCCAGAGGAAGATGGCTAATCCCTCCCAGGATTGCACAGGAAAGTCTGGGAATATAGGCTAGGTCCTGGCTCCCAGCTCCTTGTCCCTTTTATCTCTCTCACCCCACTGAAGAGCCACCTTTTCCACTGCTATGAGTTATGGGGCAGATTGGGGGAGTGGGAAGGGCAGTGGCAGGGGAGACAGAGAAAGAGAGAGACAGAAAAGCATAGGAGAGAGAAAGAGAGAGAAAGGGAGGGAGAGAGAAAGAAGGGGAGCATGGGAGGGAGGGAGGAAGAGAAAGGGAGAGAGAAGCTATGCCTAGTGTGATTATTTTAGCCAGGTAGGTAGGAGCATGTATTAGCATGTCTTTTTTTATAAGTGGATACAGATGGTTATGAATCTGCATGCAGGCTTATTTGAATGTACATTGTTATAACACACAACTGTTTGTTGTGTTACAATGTACACATGCCTATAACATGTCTATGCGTTACCATATGCATAAATGTTGGTTTTCCTACATCTGAAATACAGTCTACACAAACTGGAATATCTATGATAGCATTGCATCGGGCATCAACAGGAATGTTAGATGTATAGTATTGGTGTGCAGGTACAAGTTGTATATGTGAAGGAACATTGGTATGTCCAGCACCTCCACTCAAAAGGCTTTAGAACCCTCAGTTTCCCATAATATGCTAAAATCGCAACCTCGCCACTACTACTCACCTTTCCTAGTTAGCTCTACACAATCATATCCATACCACCAGTCTTTCTCCCCATTTTTCTCTGCAGTCTTTGCCCATAGGAGAGACTTGGGGCTCCAGTAGCAATGAAAGGCTAATGGAAATAGAAAAGGCCCAAGATCTCTGCCTCCTGTACCTGATGAAGATAGTACTCCAGACAAACATGTATATATCACAAATGTACATATAGAATAGTGAGTTCACATGCATGGAAGGATATATTTACATTCACATACACAAAGATATGCCAACTGGAATCATAGGACCTTTTGGGGGTCATTTAACCCAGTTTCTGTTTGGGGTTCCACTTGGGTGCTTGACAGTCTCTTCTATCCTCAAAAAAGAAACTGAGGGGCAGCTAGGTGGCTCAGGAGATAGAAAGCAAGGCCTGGAGATGGGAAATCCTGGGTTCAAGTATGCCCGCTCAGACAATTCTTTGCTGTGTGAACATGGGCAAGTCACTTAACCCCAATTGCCTAGTACCACTCTTCTACCTTGGAACCAATATTTCTATCAATTCTGAGATAGAAAGTAAAGAATGGTAAGGAATGGAGGAAGAGAGAGAGAGAGAGAGAGAGAGAGAGAGAGAGAGAGAGAGAGAGAGAGAGAGAGAGAGAGAGAGA
>NC_058132.1:83077598-83137114 GCF_016433145.1 Gracilinanus agilis | reverse complement strand
GGGGGTGGGGGGGAATGAGGGGTGGCAAGCGGGGGTGAGGGAATCCTCTCTCATTTCACTCCATCCTCCAGCCCAGGCTCCTTCATGTTTGAATACTGCAGGGAGTTAGAAGGGGATGAGAAGACTCAAGACAACAAGGGCTGTTGGTCACACACACACACACACACACACACACACACACACACACACACACACGGGCTTAAGGTCTTTGGGGACCAAAAAGAGTAAGTAGCCCAGGATCAAACTCCTCCTACTACCACCACCACCACCTTTTTGCCCCTTGGTTAACCAGGTAGTCTGACGGTGATTCCAAAAAGAAAGATACTCACAAAAAGAGCCCTCTGCCACAAACACATGCATATTCCTGCACACAGTTGCTGCACACAAGGCACATTCTCTGACATACATGTGCACCATAGTTGGAATGACAGACATACATTCACATAGGTATGCACACTCACAAACACATGCCTACTCTGTCACACACACATTAATGTAAGGCCTCACATACACACATGGACACTTCCACAAACCCAGATTTCCTGAGTGTCCCGATTGCAGAGAAGATGTAGGCATATATAAGCATTTCTGCAGCACATAAAGCATATTCAGGTCTGGACCAACATGTGAGAAGCTGTGTATATCATAGCAGGAGCATCACACACATGCATGTTCTAGCCATTAACATGGTATATATGTGTAGTCACACGTACAGAGCCTTCTCTACCCGCTTTCCCACTGTGTCCCTGAGGGTGAACCTTGCACACCAGAATGGAGAGAAGCCAGAGACCTCAGCCATGATACCCCTCCATATGCTTTACTGTGCTTGTTTGGAGCCTGGGATGGGGTGAGGGCCCCCACTAGGTTATCACAACAGATAAGCAAGCGCCTATGCCCACCCAGAAGCTTGCAGCCTGTTACCATAACGATGGAGCGGCTGCCTCGCCTGCTCAGAATCACCAGCCACAGCCCAGGCTCTCCAGGAAGCAAAGCTGCCTCCCTCCTAATGGGAGGGGGAGGGGAAAGGAGAAGGGAAGGCAGGGTGGGGACAGCCAAAGGCCTATCAGTTGTTCTTCAGTCCCATTGAGAGATTTAGCCCCTCTGGCTGCAGCATGAGGGATTGAGGTTAGACTTCAGAGTGGATCATAGGATTCAAAGCTGGGAGAGATCTTAGACATCATCTGGTCCAACCCTCCCATTTTATGGAGGAAAACACTGAAACCTCAAAAGGGAAAATGTTTTGCCCAAGATCATAGAGGAATTCAGTGGCAAATCCAAGACTAGAATCCAGCCCTTCTGATTCAAGTTCAGGGCTCTTTCCCCTACAATAGAATGTAGAATTGTACAGAGCAGTATAACTGAGCAAAGATGCCCAGAGAAGGAACTGTGTCTGTCAGTGATGGGGAGATTTCTCTCATCCAGGAATACTTGGCCCAGCAAGACATGACTTCTTCTGAATAGATACAATTCCTCCTCAACCCTCCATATGCACACACACACACACACACACACACACACACACACACACACACACACCCCTATACCACACCCAAGATTGAGAATGTTTACCTAAGTTTTTAGAAAGCAAGGTAATGATGGGCATGCTGCTTCTGCCTGGGCACTTGCAATTTGCTTACTTCTGGACAGTGGGCATCCTGGAAGCCAGGATGGGGATTAGAGATAGGTTGGATTCCTAGCTTCTAATTTGCTCTAAACAATGCCCTTCCTCCTTCCATCTATCTTTCCTTCCCTAAGCTCTTGACCTTGCACTTCCCCCCTAGCCCCAGCTCTTCCCAGTGCTCCTCCCCAGGGGTACTTGATGTTATACGGGCCTGGACTGGTTTAGCTCCTTTATCCCTGATCCAATCCCATTTCTATTGGATTTTGCCAGAAGCTGGGCTGCCCGTTTAGTGTCTCATTAGGCTTAGACTGAAGGGAGAGTCTGCTGCTCTGTTTGGGCCTGGGCCAGGCTGGACTTAAAGGAAGGGTGGTATAGGGAGAGAGGGATTTTTGGTACCATTAAGATCATAATCCCAAAGCCGTTGGGTTTACTCCAAGTCCCATTCTAACAGAATTTCCTCATCGCCACAGATGCCAAAGTGATATTCCTAAAGCATAGGTCTGAAACTGTTGCTACCCTGCTCAATAAACTCCCTCAGCTCCCTAGTACTTCTAGGATCAAATCCAAATGCTTGTTTGACACTAAAAACTTATAACAACCTGGAACCAATATTTCTACCTTTATTTTGGCTTAATCCCCCTCAAGCTCAGCCTCAATGGTCTTTTCCCTGTTCCTCATATAAAATATTCCATCTTACATGGCCATCTGCCCCAATGACTGGAATGCACTCCCTCATGACATCACATCTTAGAATTTCTATTTCCTTCAAAATTCAATTAACTGTCACCTCCTATGGGAAACTTTCCTGATTCCCTCCAGCTGTTAGTTCTACTCCACAATAACTTGTATTCATCTTTTAAATGTTCATATTGCATATACTCATCTGTGTCCATGTTGTCTTTCTCTACAGAATATAAGCTCCTTGAGAACAAGAACTATTTCATTTTCTGTCTTTGTATTCCCAAGGTTAACATACAGTAAGTGCTTAACAAAAATGTTGGTCAACCAATTGATTCCATAGCAGGGGAAGGACTAAAAACATAACAACAGAGGGATTCCCAGTTGACCAGTAACACTCTCCATCTCTGATTTGATTTTATCATTTGCTCCACTAGAGATGGAGAGGTTGGTTTATAGGAATAATATTGCCCAGTGCAAAGGAAGCTGTTTATAGAGAACCTAGATTTGATTCCTCTCTCTGCTACTTACCTGCCATATGACCTTAGACAAGTCAATTAACTTCTCTGGTCCTCATGTTCTTCCTCTGTAAAATGAAAGATTTGAACTTGATGGTCTCTCAGGTCCCTTCCAGCTCTAAATCAAAGATCCCATAAGTCAAAAAGAATCCCAGGATTCAGGCTTGTTCAAGAGGGCCCCCAAATCACCCCTTCCAGTGTCTAAAAAATCCTTTTGATTACGAAGTTTTTTTAAAGAGGCAGGTCCCTTCCTTCCACTGTAAGAAATCTAGAGTCAGAGAACCTGAGTTGAAATTTTTGCTCCATTATTAATTGCAAGCAAATCTTAACCTTCTCTAGGCTTCATTTACCTCATACCTAAAATCAAGGAGCTTAAAAAAATGACCCTTAAGCTCCTTTCCACATGTACATCCTATGGTCTGCTATGATGTCTAACTTCATTCCCTCATGCTGCAGCTAGCACTCTCAATGGGAGTGGAGAACAGCTGCTCAGTTTTTGGTTATCCTGGCCTTCCCTTCCCTCCTTTCCCCTCCCTTTTTGACTGCTAACAACCCTTCCTAACATTCTCTGACTGTATGTGCCAACCTCTGGACAACAGCAAGCATGCAAAGGTTCATGTAGAGGACTGTATATGTGTAATTAAGAGAGAATAAGTATGCATGTGAAATATGGAAAAAACAGATGAAAGAGCTATTTCTAGAAGTATGTGTGCCTTGTACACTTTACATTCATGTGTATACATGTACAATTATATTTGTACACGTGTGTCGCATGTGTGTGCATGTTTAGCCTGGGCAGGGGCTTTGTCTGTGTCTTCTCTCCCACCTGTGCCAATGTTCCTTTTAGAAACACCTGCCCAGCCAGCCCCTCCCTGTTCCCATTTTTAACACTGATTCACAGCCAACTCATGAGCCCTCCCCCTCTCCTTTCCCTTCTTCTGTTCCCCTTTTCCCCCCTCCACTATCTTAGGACTCATTATGGACCTATTCCTAGGGTCTCCTGGCTTTAACTAAGTATGGGGGGATAGGAAGGAAACACACACACACACACACACACACACACACACACACACACTCTAGCCATGGGAATGAATTTCTCAGAACAGAGAAGACTCAGATGCTTTCTTCTATTCCCTGTCAATCCAGAGGCAGTGGGAGTCTTAAGTCTTGACCTTCCAATAATATCAGAATGCAGGATCATACTCCCTGCCTTCCATCACCTACCCTAATCCTAATTATGGTCAATGAATAACAATCTGTCACAGCAAGGAAGGATAATCTAGCCCAATACTCTCATTTTAAAAAGAAGGAAACTGAGGACTTGCCCAACATCACACAGTGAGTCAGTGGACAGAATCATAGTCCCATCTGAGGAACCTTCTTGAGACTCTCTTGATTGGGCATATGAAAGACCCTGCAGTGTTGAAAAAACACTATCCAACTCCTTTTATTCAGGGGAAATAGAACAACCTATTGGAAACAGGAGACTGTACAAAATGACTACCCATGCCTGAAGAGGGGAAATTGAAGAGGTTAGGTAAGAAGCCTCAGATCTGTCACTCTAAACAGGGCAGATCAGCCTCAGTGGAACCACTTATATCAAAGAGATTCTGACCCATTCACCCAAGGTGGAAGCTTCCTGCTCTCATATAGCCCCTTCAGGCCTGTCCTATCAGCCTACACACACACACACACACACACACACACACACACACACACACACACACACACACCAGTGCTCTGCTTCAGATGACCAGGACCCCCAGGCCCACAGTTTCTGGTTTTACACTCATTGCTCAAGACCAGAACGCCAGGGAAAAGAGAGAATTCAATGCTTCACCCTGGCCCCCATTTCCACTGTCCAGTCAGAAAACCCAGGCCTAGAACCTAGGACTCTGAGCTTCTGATTCACCAGAGGAAAAGGGCCAAAGTGAGCTTTCGCCAACATCTTGACAAGTAAGAGAGACCCTAAAGTGACCAGGATCCCCGGGAGCAAAGGTCCCACCTCCAAATGTCTCGGAGGGGCGCAGGGGAGGCTGTAGGAATGACCCGAACAGTCTATCCCTTCTCCTCTCCCTCCTTCTGCCCCTCTCCCTTCCGAAATCCCCCCGGGAAAACATTTCAGAGTGAACCTCGTTCACATTCACAAGCACACAGAATCACATTCACACAGACATAGCCTCACAGACAAAATCACACACAAATCGAGAAAACTTCTCTCCAGGGGCCCCACCCCCGCTGCCCCTTCATTCTCTCTGTAGGGGAGGGGGATCCCCCAGACTGGCCCCTGTAGCCAGGGCTCCCTCTGCCCCCGAAGTGATGAGATCTAAGTCCCCCTCCCTCTCTCCCTCCCTTGTGCGGAGGCGGGAGGAGGCGGGAGCTTAGTCTCCCCTGGAAACCGGGTCTCCGCCTGGCCCCTGGCGCCGCCGCTACAGCCACCGCCACGGCCACGGCCACAGCGGCCACTACCACCATGCCGCTCATTGCCCTCCCAGGGCTTTTGAAACAAGTGGTAATTTCGGAACCCAGAGCTGGGACAGCCAGAATCTTCCTCCCGGCCTGGGCCTGGGGTCGCTCCCTCGCCCCCAGCCCCAGCCCAAGACACCGCTCCAGGGCTGCAACCCTCGGCAAAGGGAGGAAACGAAAAAAGAGGACCCTCCCCTTTACCCCTTCCCCAGGCAAGGGAGGCCGCTAGCGGGGGAGGGGACAGGGGCTGCAGCTGCAGCTGTCCGAGCCGGACGAGGGAGGGCACTGCAGAGGGGGTGGCAGGCGCGGCTCTGGGACCCCCCTCCCCCAGCGCCGCCTTACCTGGCCCCAGCCGGGCTGGGGTTGAAGTCCGTCAGTCTGTCCGGTCACACGGCGGCCCGGAGGCTGCCCGGAGGCGGAGGGCTGGAAGGGTTAGAAGAATTGGGGGTGGGGGGAGCAGGCCAAGCCAAGGGGCTCAATTTGGTGACACAGAGGCCCGGAATCTGCCCGGAGGCAGCAAGCTGGGAGGGCCGGGGCCGCGGGGAGAAAGGGTGGGGGGGTTCCGGGCACTGCGGAGCCCCCAGCAAAGGGGCCGCGCCGGCTGCGGAGCCGGAGCCTCAGAGACTGGGAGGGAGCCCGGCAAGCTGCGGAGGGTGGATTTCCCGGGAACCCGGACGGGAGGCGGGGGGGATCCCGCCCGCTCCGCCCCCGCGCAGGGCGAGCCGGGGAAGGGGGGGAGGGCGGGGCCGGAGCATCCAGGGTAGGGGCGGGAGCTGGAACCCAGGAGGGCTCGGGCTCCTGCTCCTGCTCCAGCCTCCGGTCTGGCGGGGGCGAGTGGATATCTCTGCCAGATTGGAGTGAGCTATCTAATGTCCAAGACTCTGGGGGCTGAGACCACCCTGGGGAGCGCCCCCCAGTGCCCAGGGCTGAGCTAGGCGGAGGCGGGGGATTTCCCTGGGTAGCCTTCAGGGATGCGAATGAGACTTCGCTCCACCTCCTAGCAGCTGGGAGGGGGAAATAGGTGGGGAAGAAGGACCTCATCCTTGCATCCAGATACATAGTCACAGGCATACATAGAGAAACAGTCACAACCACACACAGGGTTGGTACAAGCTCCTGGTGTGTAGACACACACATTCATACCGGTCTCCCAAGCATACAGGGACATAGGGACATAGGGTCTAGTCTCAGGGTTATAAGTCCTTATCACATCTCTCTCTCTCTCTCTCTATCTCTCCTCTCTCTCTCTCTCTCTGTCTCTCTGTTCTCTCTCTCTCTGTCTCTCTCTCTCTCTCTCTCTGTCTCTCTCTCACACACACACAAAAGCACACACACACACACACACACACACACACACACACACACACACCACAACCTGAAGTCTCAGAGATACAATTTCTCCCAATCCCACTTCATCAGTCATTCACACACATATGCCAAACAGCTGCAAAAACTGTGACACAGGACACAAGCATCCTGAGGGATACAATTTCTCACAAAAGGTCACACACACACACCCCTATATAGAACTTGTCACGAATGGGGACACATAGACTGGGACATATGCACAGTTGGTCCCCCTACTGTCACACATCTTCACATCCATAACAGATTTACAAACATACCTTCTATTCTCCAAACCTGTCCAGACTTTCCCCTAACTTCCATAGCTCCTCCTATCCTCAAACTCTAAATCTCCATCCCCTGGAAGCCCTGCTCTTTCTCTATCTTTGTCCCAACAGTCACCATGAGAAGAATGTAGTACATTGAGCCCTCCCACATCTCATCCCACCCAAAATCCTCTGCAGTGAAAGGAATTAAAGCTCTATCTAATTGGAATCCTGGATCATCCTGTAAAGAGAGCAACCTCACCCCATTCCTGTCCAGACCTATATCCTTCATTCAGGGATAGGATGTGATGAAGGGGGATGCTAGTCTCAGGATGGCTAGGGAAGCCACTGTCAAAGAGTGAAGAAAGGCTGGGACTGGCAGGAGGCAGGAAGCAGGCAATCTGTAGGAGAGCCAACTGCAGGAGCCCCAGAGTGATCCTGGGAGTGGGGAGGGGCAAGTAGGAGAGCCCACATGGGCCCAACAGGCTGAGGGCAATGGAGGAGAGGAATTACTCAAGCCTTTACTGTAAAGCAGCCTTCTCCCTGAAGAATGGAACTGGAAGTAAGAATCTAAAGCAACTTTGTCATTGCTAAAAATAAGGCTCCTTTCCCCCTTCCCCCACCCTGGGCACAGAAAATTTGGGATCCCACATCCTTACTGAGACCTGACTCTTCCCCAATGCCCCTCCCCCACGAACACACACACACACACACACACACACACACACACACACACACACACCATTTTTTTTAATCTCCCTGGGTCAGGGACCAGTGGCTTGTTCCCTTTACATGAAGGAAGAAACTAAGGCTAGAAAGATGAGACAATGAGCACAGACAGACAAACTTGAGCTAAGACTAGCCCCCTGAAACCTCCTTTTTCTCCCTTCCTATCCCTTACCCACCCTCTGTTGGTTTCAGAGTGGGGAAAGTATTGGATTTTATAGTCAATACAACAAGATTCCAGTCCCATTTCTGCTATTTACTACCTGTGTGACCGTAGGTAAGTCACTTAAACTTTCTGGGCCTCAGTTTCCTCATCTATAAAATAAAGGACTTGAAAAAGAGGGTCTTTAAGATTCCTTACTGCTTCAAATCTTGTGCTCTCTATGGGGAAATCAATCCCTTAATACAGAAGCATCCTGACCAGATAAGAATCTCAGGTTTCTAAAAAGGATTTGCTGTGTGATCTTTGATAGGGTGCTTCCCTTTTCTGAGCTATGTGTATCTTCACCATTAAAGTGAAGAGACCAGCATCCCAAGCAGAGTACAACCTAGACAAGAAGTGGAGCTTGGAAGCGGACCTCAAGGAGCAGGAAGGAGAGTCAGTCTTCTAGTGGTAGAGAGTTTGGAAGGAGTCTTAAACAAGGATTCTCAGGACACAAACCATCAACATTGACCTAGAATAGGTAAGCCAGTTCCAGTACCCTCAAGAGGTAAAACCAGATGGAAGAACTAACTGCCTAGAGAGCATGAATCAGACAGACACTCCCCATCCTCCAGGTCAGGATGACAGTGAGGCAGGAGAGAGGGTACTGGGCTTGTGCTCAGGCCAGGAAGGACTACCAGTGAGGTGAGATATGTTCCTTGAAGAAAGAGGAACTGGAGAAAATGCCGACCATGACTCAAAGGTCAGGATAAGATTTGGGTTGCAGGCATAGAATTATCTTTTTCTTCCAGGACCCTTGATTCAGGAAGGGCACCAAAATGAAAGGGTAAACAGGATTGGAATACAGGTTCTTTAACTCTTAGAGTCTAAGTTCAGTGATCTTTCTACCATAGCCCAGCCTAAAGGCTATCAGGGGAAACTGAGGACAGAACCTCACTACAAAGGTCAATCGATGAGTAAAAGTCAGGTCAGCTGAGGCCATAACGGGACACAGCATGGTCAAAGGAGAGGCCATTGGTGTGAACGGGACCAAACTTAAAACCCAACTTTTTGTTGTTCAGTTGTGTCCAACTCTTCATGACCCCAAGGGTCTTCTTGGCAAAGATACTGGAGTGGTTTGCCATTTCCTTTTCCAGTGGATCCTCTTGTCAGGCATTCAGAGGTTAAATCATTTCCTAAGTGATAGGAAATATCTGAATCTGGACTTGAACTCAGATCTTTCTGCCTCCAGACCCAGTGCTCCTAACCACTGAGCCACAGCTGCCTCATAAAACACAACTTAGACATATTGGAAATGGCAAGAGATTTGTAGTCAGATGACCTAGGTTTGAATTTTAGCCCTGCTACCTATTAGCCCTTCCACTTAACATCTCTTGATCTTAATTGACCCATCTAAAAAAATGAAACTACTAGGGGGTGAAGCGGGTAGGGTGAAGGAGCTAGTCAAGAGGACCCTGTGTTAAAATCCTGCCTCACACACTTTACAGGCTGGGGGACCTGAGCAAGTTATATAAACTCCCTGAGTGGCCTCCATTTCCTCATCTGTAAAATGGATATAATAGTAGCACTTACCTCACAGGGTTGTTGAAAAGATCAAATGAGATTAATCTCTGCAAATCATTTTGCAAACCTTAAAAGTGTTATATAAATGTTAACTAATATTATTAAAATGGAGATAATAATACATTACCTACTTCATAGGGTTGTTAGGAGGAAGGTGCTTTATAATCTTCAAAATGCTCTAGAGATGGGAGCAATTATGAATGAAATGTGAATTATTTAGACTGCCAGGGGGTAGGGGTGAACCATGGGGATGGGCTCCCACGCACACAGCAGACAGTCACTGGAGCCCTGCACTGGTCTCTCCCCACCCTCATGCAGTTATTTAGCACAACTCAAAGGTCAGGCACAGTTCAGTTCATGGGTGAAATCAAGAGAAGAGGTCCCTTTGGACAACTGGCATCAGACCCCCTTATGGTCCCCCATTTTACCATCCCCCTGTTGCCCCCCCCGCACCATTTTAACTCTGTGCAATGTAACTTGATATCACTTATATAAAAATGCTGAGGTTTGCTGGTGGAATTGCTCATCGGCTTCGGGAGGGGGTGGGTGGAGGGGAGGGAAAGAACATGAACTTTGTAACCACATAAAAATATTCTAAATTAATTAATTAAATAAAATGTCCAAATTCAAAAGAAATAAAAATAAAAATGCTGAGGTTTAAGTGATAGCTATAGGCCTAGCGTATGGGAGCAAAGTGAGTAAAGTGCTGGACCTGGAGTCAGATGACTTGAGTTCAAATGTAGCATTAGATACTTTCTAGCTGTGTGATCCTGGGCAAGTCACTTAAGTTCTATTTATCTCAGTGTCCTCAACTGAGGAAATGGGATCAGTAATAGAACATGTACCTCTCAGAGCTCTTATGAGGATCAAATGAAATATTTATTAAAATATGTATATAAAAAGAAAACCACTTAGCACAGTGCCTAACACATAGTAGGTACTTTTTGAATGTTTATTCCCTTCCCTTCCCTATAGGCACCTGACGTTTGACCAGCTACATCCCTAGCAATGGTCTGCCCCTCCATAACATACTTACACGATACAAGTCTTTAAAAAAATTCTCATTCATCTCAGCTACAGCCCTCCCTTCCCCTTCCCCAACCAGCAAAATAAAGATGTTGACCCTTTGGGTTAGAATTTGTACTTCTCAGAACCTCAAAGCACAGGAATTGTTCTCCTGGACCCTATCTTGGGCTGGAACTTAAGACAAGGACCCCATATTGAAGTGGGGGAAAAAAGAAGAAAATACGGCCAAATTCCTGTTTCCTGTGAACTCTGGGTTCAGGCCCATTCGCATCTCCCCACCCCCATCTTCACCCTAGGAAAGAAGGGCAGCCCTGGGTGGGGTTGGGTATCCCCTAAGAGGAAGAACAAGAAGCTGCTGGGGTCCTGGTTCCTCTGGACCCTGGGCAGCAGCTTAGCCCCCGGCAGTCCTGGCGGAAGCGGCGTAAAGAAAAGCAGTAGACCAGGGGGTCGAGGCAGCTATTGAGGCTGAGAAGGGCCAGACTGAGAGTATGTAGGACATCCAGGGTGGAAGGCACCTGACACTCACTCTCTCCATTGTCACCGTCGTTCCCCTCCTGTCCGGCTACCCAGGGTGCCAGGATGAGGTGGTAGGGCGCCAGGCAGACGGCAAACACCAGCAGCAGCCCCAGCACCATCGTCCGTGCCATGCGTCGGTGGGAGCCGGCAGCAAAAGGGCCCAGAGATGTCCCTCTCGATGCAGGAGGCACCACCAGCACCCGAGCCAACGATACGTAGGCCCCCAGGACCAAGAGGAAGGCGACGATGAAGAAGGCCACGGTGATGTAGGCCATGTCTTGCCAGGCCCAGCCGTGCTCGAAGCAGCGGGTAGTACCTCCCGGGCCAGGGCGCAGAGCCCGGGCAGAGACCAGGGAGGGAGCGGCGCAGGCCAAGCAGAGCATCCATGTAGCAGTACAGGCAGCCTGGGCCACCCGAAGCTGGTTGAGGGGCAGGCGGGCACCGAACCCAGGCTTGGGCCCCTGTACGGTGCAATACCGACTGACACTGATAAGAACCATGAAGGAGATGGCAGCATAAGTGGCAGCATAGTATGTGGCTCCAGTGATGTGGCAGACGGAGGCAGGGAAGGGCCAGTGGGCATGGCCCAAGTAGTAGGTGAGCCAGAAGGGCAGCGTGAGGGTGAAGAGGATGTCGGCCACAGCCAGGTTGAGCAGGTAGAGGCGCAAGGCCTGGCCTAGCCTTCCCCCACCCCTCCCAAAGACGGCCAAGGCAGCCAGGTTGGCAGGCAGACCCAGACTCAGGGCCACTGCATAGGCAGCTGGCACCACAATGAAGCGGGCAGGATCATCCCAAGGCCCACATCCTCTGACACCTGCACCTGCTTCCGTGTTGTTCATTGAGTCCCAGGGAAAGGGTAGCCTGTAGGAAGAAGAAAGAGAAAAAGACCATGAAGGAGGATGGGGAGGGAAAGAAAACAAAGGAAAATGGCAGGATCCCCTCCCCATCTCCCAAGGAAACCAACCTTCCTAAACCACTCAGCCACCTCAGTTGCCCCCCAAAAACTCTCCCAGTCTTTCGTTTTCTCTTAGTCCTTCCCCTCAACATTCCCTCTCTCCCCTCCACAGATGGTTCTTTACTCTCAGCCCTTCCTGAAGAATACCAGTGAATCTGACACCAAAAAATAGTTTTTGGGGGGGGGGTCAGCCCTAACTCCCAGTCAGTGCCCACAGGACAGGGAAAGTAGAGATTGGAAAACTGAGGGTCCATGTACCAAGAAATACAGTGAGTCAGTCCCTCCCTATGCCAGTGAGAGTTCAGAGTGGGTAGTAAAAATGGCTCCTCCATTCCCCACATACAGATACACCGGACTGCCATTTCTTGAGTCTCAAGTCTGGAACAGAAGGATTGGGCCAACCCGAGGGTGATGCCCCCCTCCTCCAAAGGAAGAATTTACTCCTAATTCCAGTCTGTTTAGCCCACCTCCATACCACACACCTACATGGATCCATCCCAACAGACACCGAAAGATGTTCACAATATAGGAACCTAATACACATTGACACTCACAGGTACACAGATATGTGCGTAAATGTCTATTTCTATACACAAATATCTCTAGAAGGATGCTATCCAGATGCACAGACACAACTGTGAGGCAATGCACAAGTATAAAGGCATCCATTCTGAAATACATCCAAACACAGGAGAGTGACCAGAACAAATTCGGGAAGATGTACAGGAAGAATTACCAAGTATGGAAATAAAGTCTTCTTCAGAAAGAAGTTCCACAAATGAATTTTCTGGTCTCAGAAAAGAAGGAGGTGTCTAGAAGAGAGCTAGGGTCTAAATGGAGGCCAGGCAGACCTGTTTCTATTGGGGATCTCAAAATCTACCACCAATATGATTCGATCGAACTCAAATCAATTCATCTCAAAAATCATGTATTGAACGCCTACTATGTGCTAGGTCCTGAGGTTACAAAGACAAAGGAAAAACAGTCCCTCCTCTGAAGCTCATAGGTTTAGACTGGGAAGGGACCTTAGAGATCCAACTCTCTCATTTTAC
Organism: Gracilinanus agilis; assembly: GCF_016433145.1. Lineage (NCBI taxonomy): Eukaryota > Metazoa > Chordata > Mammalia > Didelphimorphia > Didelphidae > Gracilinanus > Gracilinanus agilis. The sequence goes on along the minus strand of NC_058132.1, from coordinate 83,124,220 downwards.
AGATGAGCAAACTGAGAACTAAGGAAGCTAAGTGACTTGCCCCAGGTTAACAATAGTAGTAAATGGATGTACCAGAAATCAAACCCCTTGACTCTGAATCTATTCTTCCCACTGCTCAGTGATGTCTTCTTAAGTAACTTAGTCTACTAGACTTCCTCGGCTTCTGGAAAAGTACATGAACCAACAAGCATCTATTAAGCTCTTACTATTTGCTAGGAACTATGCCAAGCACTCAAGGAAGGTAGCTGGCACAGTGGGTAGAGTGCCAGGCCTGGAGTCGGGACGACTCATTTTCCTGAGTTCAAATCTGGGCTCAGACACTTACTAAGCTATAAGACCCTGGGCAAATAACCCCGTTTGCTTCAGTTTCCTCATCTGTAAAATGAGCCGGCAAAGGAAACAGCAAACTATTCCAGTATCTTTGCCAAGAAAACCCCAAATAGGTCACAAAGAATCAGACATGACTGAAAAAACTCCTGTGCCAAGCACTGCAGATTCTTTCCCTCCTTAACTCTTCCTCAAGTCACAGTTAAAATTCCACCCTATGCAAAAAGCCTTTTCCAGTCCCACTTAATGCTGGCACCTTCCCCTCTGTTAATTATTTCCAACTTATCCTGGATATAACTGTTTGTATGGAGTTGTTTGCATGTTGTCTTCCCCACTAGAAAGTGAACTCTTGGAGAGTAGAGGCTGTCTTTTGCCTTTCTTTAATCAGTCCAGGGCTGATCACAATGCCTACTTCATGATAGTTACTTAACAATAGCTAATTTTTATATAGTACTTACTATATTCCGGACACTGTGCTAAGTACTTTACAATGAATAATAACCAACATTTATAGAGTGCCTGCTACAGGCTAAGAACTTGACAATTATTATCTCATCACATCAACCTGGGGAGGTAGATGCTATTATTATCTCCATTTTACAGACGAGAAAACTGAGGTAAACAAGATTAAGCGACTTGTCTGGGATCACACTGCTAGTAAGTATCTGAGGCTTGACTGGAACTCAGGTCTTCCTGATTCCAAGCTTTCTACTATACCACCTGGTTATTGGGATTTGAAGAAAGGCAAAAGCACAACCCCTTCCCTTAGTAAGCTCACATTCTTATGAGGGGAACAGGAAAAGTCATTTACAAAGGATCTCAAAAGGTTAGTTTAAGGAAGGTTGAGGAAAGCCTTCTGCAGAAAGTAGAAACTGAGTCTTGAAGGAAGCCAGGGGCATTAAAAGGCAGAAGTGAAGAGGGAGAGCATTCCAGGCAGAAGGGCCAGCACTCCCCAAAGCCAGAAGAGTGGGGTGAGCTGGGAGGTACCAGCAGCAGGGAAGGGGAGCCAGATCGTAGGCAGGGTGTGCAGAGAAGAGTCTAGTAAGCTAGCGAATGGTAGGAAGGTGCCAAACTGGCATGTGCCTGTGGGTACAGACTGTGAATTTGTGAATGTGCTGCACCTTTGACCATACTCCTCCTACGTGTGCACACACATTTGTGCAACAAGGCTTTCAGAACCAAACTCTTCCCCACCAGCTTTTGGCAAAAAATGGGTATAATTTTTTCATCATGCGCACTGGCAAGTGGAATCCATGGGTTTTGTGTACATGTCTGTAAAGGCATCGATTCACATGAAATCCATTTGGGAATATTCACGCATGTGCCCGTCAGAGAGAGAGATACCTTCAGATCTGTCTACAGACACAACCATCAAAGGCAGTATGGACGCACTTTTGTTCAGAGGCCTTGACTGAAAGGCCTGTTTTATTGCTCCCTGGCCTTTGGTCCAGTGGGACTGGGAAGGGCCAGAAGGAGAAAAGAGGGCAGAAAGACAAGGGAGGAAATGGATCCTCAAGGTGCCAGGACCTCTCCCATGCCGCCCCATGCCCACAGTTTAGGAGGTGGGAGACACAGCTAGGGTGTCATAAACCTTCATTCCGGGCCACAGTTTGGGAGGAAAGGGGAGGGACCTTGGCTCTGGGGTCACAGCAAAGAGTGAGTACTGTTATCTGATGGGAAAGCAACCTCTAGTCTCTGGTCCCCTCCTCCTTTCTCCAGGGACCCTGTGGACAGAAGCCAAAGCTGGCCTACTTGGATAAGGGAGTGAAACCATCCCAAACCCTAACTCGGGAGAAGGTTGAAGGATCCCCAACACCGAAATGCCCCCTCCCCACCACCACTCCCTCCTCGTCCCCTTGCCGTCGAGTCCCCTCCCTTACCTGGCGCTAGATTTGCTGCTGCAAGAGTTCTTGTGTGTGGCCCTGAGAGGTGTTCAGGGGCCGGAGTCGGGGTGGGGCAGCCCACTCTCTCTACTTCGGATAGGGGCGAATCTGTCGTTGTAGCCCGGAAATGGGTACAACAGCTGGAGGGGGGAAGGGATGCACCTGTGGCCCTGGGGAGAAAAGGGGCTAGAGAGGAACGTCCAGTCTTTCAGTCCAGAGGAGGGATCTGGAGGCGGGGGTCGTAACAAGGGGGAAAAGGAAGGAGAAGAGAGAGAATGCTGGGATAAGGAGAGACGGCTGTCCCACTCATAAGTAGGACCAGAGGAAAGCACTTCGGAGGAAGAGACTGTAAGGTAGTTCTACCACTGGAGTGGAGGGAGACAAGAAGGCTGGTAGGAAACTCTCAGACCAGCCCCCCTCTCCCCCTCCCCCTCCCCCTCTCTCTCCTTCTCCCCCTCCCCTTCCTTCATGAAACTTGGGAATACTGTGCCCCTCCCGGCTCTGCAAGAGCCCCCTGACCCTCTCCGCCCGCCCGGCGCCCCCACATGACAATCTCAGACAACTGCTCCCCCGGCACCAGCTGGCCCTGGCGCCCCCTCCTCCCTTTGGGTTTACCGCCCGCCTCTCTATAGCCCACCGCCCACTGTATGTCCCGCAGCCTCCGCAGCAGCTGAAACAGCTCTGACCACCAGGCTGGGGAGGTGGGAACAGCCAACCCCTCCTCTCCACACACACACACACACACACACACACACACATCCAGCTCTAATCCCTGGCAGGCCCAGAGGTTTTATTTTAAGGTCTGGGGAAGGAGACATAGTGGCTGCAGCCTCCTCTGATTCTCAGGGAGCCTAGGAGTTGCCCCTCAAGAATCCCGAAGGGCTACTCTTTCTGCCCAGTACCTGTCTCACCACCTCCCTCCCACTCACCCCACGCACATAGAGGAAAAGAAGGAAGACTAACAAACATTGTTTTTATTGAACACTGAACAGGTCCTTAGGAGCTAGCACACTACCTGCAAGGTAATCCCCAAAAAAACAAAAACTGAGGGACCTACCCAGGACTGCCTTACCCAAACCAGTATGTAGGGAGCAAAGGGTTCAAAACTACTAAGAACTGACCCAACACCCCGTCCTTTCTTCTCAAAAACAACAGCATACAGACAATAGATTGGCACTGATATTTATTGCTTTGGCAAAAAGAAATTCCATCCATGAATTTTACACTTCCTTAATGCACTTATCAAAAGTTCTATTCTCTGTGTGCAGTCCCTGACATCCTGCTCCTAGGCAGAGCTGACTTTCAGATCCAGAAGGTTCAGCCAGCATAGCCCAAGGACATGCAGGTCCAGCTGGCCCAAGCTTCAAAGGCTTCTAATAGAGGCCAGCAGGAACTGTGGCTCATTACTGAAGGGCTGGTACCAAAGGATGACTACATTTGGAGTACTGTATTATGTTCTATTCTGGAGAGGAGTGGAGAAGGGGTCATACTTAGGAAGAATGTTGAAAATCTGGAGCACACTCAAAAGAGGGTGACCCCTTCTCCACTTGAAGACCATGAGGAGCCGTTGAGCAAGCTGGAGATGTTTGGCCTGGAGAGGAGAAGATACAGGAAGGCATGACAACTGTCTTCAAGAATTTGAAAAGCTATCCCACAGGAGGATCAATGGGTAAAAGTTGTGGTGAGGTAAATTTAGCCTGAAAAACTGCCCAATGGTAAGGGCCCTCCCCAAAGTGGAAGGAGCTAAGCCTGTCAGCAAGTAGTGGGTTTTCCATCATTTAAGCATGTCTTTTCTTCAAGGGAAGGTGCAATGAACACCTATCTATCAGGGATGCTGCAGATTCCTCTTCAAGAATAGATTGGTCTAGAGAGCTAGAAAACTTTGTATTATGTCCTTGAGCTATGCTGGCTGAACCTTCCAGGTCTCAAGTCAGCTCTGCCTAGGAGCAGGATGTCAATGACCGCACAAAGATAACTATAACCTTAAATAATAACCTTATGCTAGTGATGGTGAACCTATGGCTTGGGTACCAAAGATGGCATGCAGAGCACTCTCGGTGATTGCTTGTGCTGCCCTCCCCCCACCCAGTTTGTTACTAGAAAGGCAGAGGGACTCTTGCAGAGCTGCTCTGCCCTTCCCCTCTCCACCGTGCCTGATGACGTTTTTTTCACATCACCCACCCCTCTGCCCAGCCCAATGGGAACACACAGGATAAGGTGGTTGGCTCACAGGAGGCAGAGCTGGAAGAGGCACTCAGGCCACTCCCCTCCCCCTCTTTATACTCATTGAGTACATTTTTTCCTGGCCAGTAGCCCAGTGGGAGCACTTCCTTCCTCCCCTGTGTGGGGTAAGGCAGGATGGGGGGCATGCCCAGCTCTTGGGGAGAGGGCATATTGCACAGGATCATTGGGGGGAACCAGGAGGGCACTCAATCTGGGGGGTAGGGTCAGGGTGGAGCCCAGCACTCCATCTCAAAAAGGTTTGCCATCACTGCCTAATACCATAACTAGGTTTATTTCCCAGAGAGATCAGGGGGAAAGGAAAAGAATCTATATGTTCCAAATTATTCATAGCAGCTCTCATGGTGACAAAGAACTGGAAATCAAGGGGATGTCCATCAACTAAGGCAGTGATAGTGAACCTATGGCACATGTGCCAAAAAGGACATGCAGAGCCCTCTCTGTGAGCAACCCTGCAGTTGCCCACCAGAGTTCATTACTAGAAAGCCAGAGGGATTGGAGTGGGATTCCCCTCCCCCTCTCCATGCACCTGACAACATTTCTCACATCATCCACCCCTCTGCCCAGCATCCCAATGGAGTGCTTCCTCCCTCCCTTGTCTGGGGTAAAGGGGTGGGGGCCAGCACTCCATCTCTAAAAGGTTTGCCATCACTGAATTAGGGAATGGCTGAACAAATTGTAGCACATGATTGTGGTAAAATACTACTGCACGGTAAGAGATGATGAGCAGGCTAATTTTTTTTAACTTGGAAAGAACTACATGACAAGGATTAAAACAAATAAAGCCAAGAGAACATTATATACAATTATATCTGAAGAATAATTTGTGAATGTTCACCTCCAGAGAATGGAGAAGTAGAAACACAAAAGACATAATCTATAGATTTTGCAGGATGATGCCTTCTATGGGGTGGGGAGAAGAGGAAGAGGTTGAATAAAAAGCTCTAAATAAATAAATAGATGATTGAATAGAATGGGTTGGGATGGATGGCCATTCAAGTGCCTTATGACTCTAAAATTCAGTGAAGGTTAAGTCCATCTACAAAGGCCTAGAGGAATTCAGATAGGCACAGGTGGAGAGAAGACACCAGTATGTGTGCTAAGGCTGGGGCTGTACTTCCCACTTTATTATTCACCTTTCCAACTTCAGAATCTCCCTGCTTGTCTTTCTTCCCACTATCCTTCTTCTCTCTTTGGATACCTGTTTCCTCTTCTGGACTCAATGATGGTTTTCATTCTCCATCCCCCCAAGGCTCCCTGAGTTTCTTCTTTCTGATTGGAAACTTACTGTTTTTAGTAGGATTTTGCTGTAGTATGACACTTGGCCACAAAATGCACCTTCTTGATATATGGAAGGAAACCTGAGAATTACTTAAGTGAGAGGCTTTCTGTTCTTTAAAGTTGAGTCGATGTCTTGCTTTATCACTTTGTCAATTCTGGTGTTCTTTATACTGAGTTGATTTAGAATGAGGGAAACCAGTATACACATATGCAAACACCTACCCTTAAAAACAGAGATGATTGAGGGAAATGAGTAGAGGGCAAACCAGGAGACATGAGCTGGAGAAAGCAGAGAAGCCTTTCCCATAGACAGAGAGGGAAATGCATTGGGGACTGGTCCCTAGGGCAGGGGAAAAAATGAAGCAAACCCAGAATCAGCCAGTTCTGGGCCAAAGGTTGGACTCATGTGGTTGTGTGTTCCAAAGATGTCCTTATCATCAAATCTACAAGGGATAGAAATCTGCCAGGCCTGAGATGTTTCCATTCCCACCCTTCTGTGATTGTCCAGCTCCCAATGAAGATCCTGAGCCTCTTTCTCCTCTCTCTCCTAACTTTCTCTACAGCCCTTCACTCAATCTTGGCTCAGCGATAACAGAAACGAGTATTGAGCAGAAGCAGCAGTCCCAAGCAAAGAGTTACAGGTGCATAGGCAATCAGAGACTCCTTTGTCATCAGCAAGGAGTAGAATATACCTATAGATGGAAGAAAGAATAAGGCAGAACTCAATAACCTAGCATTTGGAAAACTGGAAAGGATAAATTACTTAGGAAAGAACTGTTGGGGAAACTGGAAAACAGTCTGATAGAAATTAGGCTTAGATCAATAAATATCCTATCCCATATTCTACAAGATATTCAAAATGTATATGTGACCTTAATATTAAAAAATCATACTATAAAAAATAGAAGAAAAACAGATCATATCTCTCATAGCTATGGGTAGGGGTATTCTTTTTTAAATTATATATTTTTTATTTTGTTAAATATTTCTCACCTTTTTTAAATGTTTTTATCATTTTTAAAAATTCTTGAGTTCCTAATTTTTTCCTTCCCACCTACTCTTCCTTCAATCATTGAGAAGGCAAGCAATATGATATCAATTATACATGTAAAATCACACAAAACATAATTCCACATTAGCCATATTGAAAAAATAAAAATATAAGAAAGCAAAAAAATAATAAAGTGAAAAAATATGCTTCATTCTCCACTCAGAGTTCATCAATTCTCTCTGGAGAGGGATAGCATTTTTTATCCTGGATCTTCTGGAATTGTCTTTGATCACTGTCTTGACCAGAGTAGCTGTCTTTCATAATTGATTATCCTTTACAATACTGCTGTTACTGTGTAGATTGTTCTCCTGATCCTGCTCACTTCACTTTGGATCAGTTCATATATTCCTTCCTAGATTTTTCTGAAACTACCCTGCTCATCATTCTTAAAGCACAAAAGTATTCCATAACAATTACTACACACAAAACACAATCTGTTCAGCCATTCTCCAACCCCCTTGATTTCCAATTCTTTGCCACCACAAAAAAAAAGTTGCTATGTATATTTTAGTACAATTGGGTCTTTTTTCCCTTTTCTTTGATCTCTTTGGAAAACAGGCCCAGTAGCGGTATTGTTGGGTCAAAGGGCAGTATTTATTCAGTTTTATAGTCATACTTTAGGCATAGTTACAAATTGTTCTCCAGAATAATTGGACCAGTTCACAACTGGGAGATGTAATTTTAACTAAGGAAGAAATAGAGGTAATTACAAAAGATAAAATAGATGACTTTGATTACTTGAAACTGCTCAGAAAACATTAATTCATCTAAAATAAGAAAAGAAGTACTAGAATTGGAAAAAAAGATCTTTATGCCAAATTCCTCTGAAAAATGTTTGGCATCCAAGAGATATAAATACTTAACAGATATATGTTGTACGTAAGCCCAAAAGCCATTCCGCAATAGATAAGTAGAAGTTATTGTAAACTAATAGAAATGATATGAAAGAATTCTCCAAATCACTAATTATAGGAGAAATGAAAAACAAAACAATCCTGAGGTTTCACCTCACACCCTAATGGCAGAGATGACAAAAGATGGGAAAGTTGGAGAGGACTATAGTAAAATAGGGCCACTAAGTGCGTGTTGATGGAGCTATGAATAAGTATATCCTTTTTGTAAGTTAATTTAAAATAATGCAAATAAATTAACTAAAAATGAGCTTACCCTTTGATCCAGAGATTCCACTACTAGACTTATGCCCCAAGAGAGCCACTGAGAAGAAAGCTCTTGATCTTATTAAAATCTCTATTGAAAAGCACTTTTTAGCAAAGATAGCAAGGTACTTGAAATAAAGTAAATGCCCATCAATCAGAAAATTACTAAACAAACTATAGCAAGTGAATGGAATGGACTGTAACTGTGCCATAAGAAATGACAAATGTAATGAATACAGAGAAGCATCAGAAAAGCTACATGAACTGATGCATTAAAAAACAAGCAAAGTCAATAACTATAACAGTAGGAATGGATAAAACAATACCTCCCCAAAATCAAAACACAATGATGCAAATTTACTTTTTTGCATCAATAATACTAAACTATAAAGAACAAGTGTGGCTCCAAAGCAAATATATGAGAAGATATCCCCATTCCTCCCTTTGTAGAGGAAGGAGAACCATAGATGTGGTACACTGCAAATATTTACAGATTGTTAAATGTACTGATCAGTTTTGCTGATTTTTTTTCCATTTTTTTTTTGTCTTCAAACATACTGTTATATGGGGTGGGTCCTAAAGCGTCTCTAAAAGGGGAAAAGGGGAGAATTTCAGTGAGTAAAAGTCAGTTAACAAGCACTATACCATGCATTTGAGGGTGAGGTGCAAAGAAAGGCCAAAATAACAGTCCCTGCCCTCAAGGAGCTCGATTTCTAATGGAGGGAGAAAGACAACATGCAAACAACTATGTACAAAAAAGGCATACTCCCTCTAACCATTTCACTTAGTGATGTCAGCTCCAAGCTTCTCCTTGCAAATGATTCTCAGATTGATTTGTCCAACACTCAATTCTCTCCTGACTGCCTCCTGGATGGTTCAAATTAGATGTCTCTTAGATAATCTCAAACTCAGCATGTTCAGAACTGAACATATTATCTTTCTTGCCAAACTTTTATCTCTTCAAAACTTCCCTAAGTTGAATAGGGTACTACTGTAGTCCCAGCCCTACTAGATCTAGGTGCCATCCTCCACTCTTCATTTTCTCTCAATCCCCATATCCAATCAGTTACCAAATCCTATTGTTTCTGTCTTTATAGCATTTCTAATATGAACCCTCTTTTCTCCTATGATATTACCACAATCCTGGTGCAATTCCCCATTGCTTCATTCCTAAACTATTGCAACAGCCTGCAGGTTTGTCTCAAAACTCTTCCTATTCCAATCCATCCTCACTCAGCTGTCAAATTGGTCTTCCTAAATTACATGTTTGACCATGTCACTTCCCCCCTCTCACTCCAATTCATTCAACTCTAGTGGCTTCCTGTCACCTCCTAGATCAAATATAAAATTCTCTGTTGGGATTTTAAGACCCCTTATAATCTAAACCCTTTCTATCTTTCCAATCTTCTTATACTTTACACTTTGTCCTCCTATCCAAAGGCACAGACTTCCTTGATGTTCCTCATAAATCTCTTTGAGAATTTTCACTGGCTGTTCCCCAAGCCTAGAACCCAATAAATGGAGCCAACATGGCGGCTTAGTAGCAGCAAAAGCTGAAACCTTCCAAACCGAAGCCTGGAACTCTCTCCTTCCTCATCTATACCTGCTCATTTCCCTGATCTCCCCCAAATTTCAGCTAAAGCCTCCCCTTCTACAAGAAGTTGCTTCCTGATTCCCTTTAATGCCAGTGTCTTCCCTCTATTGATAATCTCCTATTTATCTTACTTGTTCATACTTATTTGCATATCATCTCCTCCATTAGATTGTGAAAGTTGGAATTGTTTTTGCTTTTCTTTGTATCTCCAGCATTTAGCACAGTGTCTGACATGTAGTATTGTTGTTGTTCAGTTGAGTCTGACTCTTCATGACCCTCTGGATCATAGTCCCCTAAGCTTTCTATCCTTCACTATCTCTTAAAGTCTTTCCAAGTTCATGTTCATTGTTTCCATGACATTATCTATCCATCACATCTTTTGCCGTCTCCTTTTCCATTTGTCTTCAATCTGACTCAACATCAGAGTTTTTGTGAATGAGTTCCATCTTCTCATTGTGTGGTTAAGGTATTTAAGCTTCAGCATCAGTATTTGACCTTCCAGTGAAAAGTCCGAATTAATTTCTTTAAGTATTGGCTGATTCAATCTCTTTACTGTTCCAAGGACCCTCTAAAGTATTCTCTAGCACCACAACTCAAGTGTCAATTCTGGGGGGCAGGTACCTCAGTGGATTGAGAGCCAGGCCTAGAGACAGGAGATGATGGGTTTGAATCTAGCCTCAGAAACTTCCTAGCTATGTGACTCTGGGCAAGTCACTTAACTCCAATGCTTAGCCCTTACTGCTCTTCTGCCTTAAAACTAATATACAATATGATTCTAAAATAGAAGGTAAGGGTTTAAAAAGAAAAGAAAAGAAAGCATCAGTTCTACAGTGCTTGGCTTTCCTTGTAGTCCAATTCTCACAGCCATACGTTACTAATGGAAAAACCATAGCTTTGACTATATAGACCTTGTCAGCAAGATGATATCTCTGCTTTTTAGTATACTGTCCAGATGTGCCATAGCTCTCCAAGGAGCAAGCACTTTTTAAATTTATGGCTGCAGTAAGCAACTATAGTGATCTTTGAACCCAAGCATATAAAACCCAACATTGCTTCCATTTTCTTCTCCATTTTTTTTAAACCCTTACCTTCTGTCTTAGAATTTGATACTAGGTATCTATATCTATACTAATATATGATACCTACATATCTATACTAAGTATAGCTTCTAAGACAGATGACTGATAAAGGCTAGGCAATTGAGATTAAGTGACTTGCCCAAGATCACACAGCCCGAAAGTATCTGAAGCCAGATTTGAGCCCAAGTCCTCCCAGCTTTAGGCCTGATTCTCTTCTTCTGTGCTATCTAGATGGCCCTCCCTCTATTTTCCAGGAAGTGATGGGATCAGTTGCCATGATCTTCCTTTTTTTAAAGTTAAGCTTCAAGCCAGTTTTTATACTCTCTTCTTTCACCCTCATCAAGAGGCTTCTTAATTCCTTCTTTATTTTCTGTCATCAGTGTGGTATCATCTACATATCTGAGACTATTGCTTTTTTTCCTGTAACCCGAATTCCAGCTTCTGATTTATCCAGCCTGACATTTTGCTTGATGTACTCTGCATGTAAGTTAAATAGATAAGGTGACAACATACAGCCTTGCCATACTCCTTTTCCAATCAAACCACAGTTGTCCCATGTTCAGTTCTAACTGTTGCTTCTTGGCCTGCTTATAGATTCTGAATTATTCCTATCTTGTAAAAGTGAAAAATATCTATTGTTAAAATGTGATAAATTTGTTCAAAGGGTGGGTGGTCTCCCCCACCCCCAAAAAAACACACAGGAAACCCTTTATTCTTGAAATTGCCTATTTCAACTTAAATTTATTAATTTACTCACATTAGGAATAAAAGAAAAGTTTTGGGTTGGTTTGTTGTCATTGTTTTGGGTACAGGGAGGAGGGCTTCTCATCCACCTTTGGTCTTCAGTTTTTACGAGTTCTTACCTGTGGCTCCAAGAACCTATAGAATGTGCAGTGACCACATCTTAATAAAACCATTTCAGCAGATGGGCTAAACCAATTTGAGGCTAAATGATGGGCCTCAAACCTGGAGGTAAATTAGGAGTATTCTACCCCAAGCAAGTGACCTTTCCCTGACAAAATGGTCAGAGAAGAACAATTTGTTCCAAAGTCCATGAAAGTGGCTAAAGTAGGTGTTGTGGAGCTCTTAGAGTTTGGTCAGACATAGAAGATCCCAAGGACATCCACTGTATCCCAGGCCATTGCCAGTTGTCCTGTCTTCTGTCTTGCCACTGAACTTTGATGACTGGAAGAAAGAATGACTTTGCAACTCTGCCTTACTAAAACCCAATTCCCAAGTCAAGATACCATTGGTTGTGATGTCAGTGGTCTTCTTTGACACAAAGGAGGAACTCCAAGTTTTTAAGGAGACGAGTAAGATGATATGGTACTCTCCTATCTCTTTTTGGACTTGCCACATTTTGTTGTGACCCACATAAGCAAAGGCCTTAATGTGACTACATAATGAAGCAGAAGCAGATGTTTTTCTGGAACTCCATTGCTTTCTCCATAATCCAGTGAATGTTGGCAATTTGGTCTTTAGTTCCTCTGCCTCTTTGAAAACTAGTTGCTCTTCTGGTAATTCTCTCTTCACATATTGCTGAAGCCTAGCTTGCAGAATCTTAAATATAACTTTGCTGGTGTGTGAAATTAATGCAATTGTGCAGTAATTTGAACATTCTTTGGCATTGCCCTTCTTTAGGATTGGGACATAAATTGATCTTTTCCAATCCAGTAGCCACTTTTGAGTTTCCCCAATTTGTTGGCTTAGTAAGTATAGCACTTTAGCAGCAGCATCTTTTAGGATTCCAAATAGCTCAGCTGGAATTCCATTAACTACACTAACTTTATTGATAGCAAAACTTCCTAAGGTCCTCTTGTCTTCACTCTCCAGGATATCTGGCTCTAGATCAGTAACTCCACCTTCATGGTTATTGGTTATGTTAAGATCTTTTTTGTATAGTTCCTATGTGTATTCTTGCCACTTCTTCTAAATCTCTTCAACTTCTATTACTTTCCTACCATTTTTGTCATTTACTATGCCCATTTTTGCATGAAAATTTACCTTGATATCTCTAATTTTCTCTTGGTGATCTTGTCTTTCCCATTGTTTTCTTCCATTTCCTTGTATTACCCAGTTAAGAAAACCTTCTTATCTCTCCTTGCTTTTCTCTAGAACTTTGCATTTAGTTGAATATATCTTTCCCTTTCTCCTTTCTCCCCTTTCCCTTTCCTTCTTTCATCAGCTATTTGTGAAGCATCAGCAGAAAGCCATTTTGCTTTCTTGACCTTTTTCTTTTAAATATTTTTGGTTGCTACCTCCTCTACACTATCACAAACTTTTGTCCATAGTTCTTCAGGCACTCTCTCTACCAGATATAATCCCTTAAATCTATTCATCACTTCCACTTCATATTCATAAGGGATGTTATTTAGGTCATACCATATGGTCTGATGGTTTTCCCTACTTTCTTCAATTTAAGTCTGAATTTTGCAATAAGAAACTCATGATACTCAGCTCCAGATCTTGTTTTAACTGACTGTATAGAGCAGGGGTTGGCAACATATGGCTCTCAAGCCATATCTGGCTCCACCTCCCGACCGGCCAGTCCAGGCAGAGCCCAAGGATGTGCCCCAGGGGGCCCTTCAGCCCCCGCCCCATATTCCAGCGCCTTCTGCCTCCATCCTCCTCCTTCCGCAGACGTTTGGCTCTCACGGCCAAAAAGGTTGCCGACTGTTGGTATAGAGCTTCTCCTCCTTTGACTACAAAGTATATAATCAATATGATTTTGATGTTGACCATCTGATGATGCCCATGTGTGGTCACTTTCTGGGCTGTTGAAAAGGAGTGTTTGCTATGACCAGCTAGTTATCTAGACAAAACTTCATTAGTCTCTCCTCTGCTTCATTCTTACTCCAAGGCCAAACTTGCCTGTTATTTCAATTATCTTCTGACTTCCTGACATTCCAATCCCCTATGATGAATGTAATATCTGTTTTTTGATGTTTCTCCTGTTGTAGGTCTTCATAGAACTGGTCAACCTTGGCCTCTTTGATATCAGCATCTCTACCACATAGTAGGCACTTAATAAAAAAATTCATATTATCTGACTGATTGATGGAGACAAACCAGAAAGCTGCTTCAGTAGTTGAGGCATGAAGTAATGAGGGCTTGGACCAGGGTGGTTACAAAATGAGGCAACATGAAAACAGGGAACCCAGGGACCCAGACACTCAGCTCAGAACTATCACTTTCAGGCTCCTCCCATATCCCCAGCTCTCCTCAGATCTAGAAAAACTAGCTCCCATTTATGAGGCACATTCACAATCTGCTTGGAGCTTCACAACTGCTCAGGGAAGGAAGTAGTGAAACCATTATCCCCATTTTATAGATAATGAACCTAAGGACAATGAGAGAGACTTGCCCAAGGTCACACAACCAATGAATTCCCAGTCTATCACCAAAGCTGCCTCTCCAGTATAGCACAGTTAAGTGTCTGGGGTGGGAAAAGAGTCACAAAAAGTCCCTGGTCCTTCCCCCTCCTCAGCCAGGCAACAATTGGAGGAGTGGAAGTGGGAGCATGGAATTAGAATTGTGGAAGCAGGGAGGGTCAAAGAGGAAAAGAAGGAACTGGGCATGCCAAACCCTAGACAGAAGACCTGGACTGAGTCAAAATGGCTGTTTTCCAACCTGGAAATGTCTATGCTTAAACACAAATGTAGCTATATAATTGATGTCATATTGCTTCCTTTTAGTTAGTTTTTTTGTTAGTTTATTATTAATAAAACTTTATAAAAATATAATATTTAGTTATTGGATATTAATTTTAAAATCCACACAGTGAGTGGAGGAGGGGAAAGAGGAAAGGGAGAGAATTTGGAACTCAACACTTTTTTTAAATGAATGTTTAAAGTAAGTAAATAATTTGGGTGAGAATAAAAAGAAAGAAAAGAAAAAAGAAACATAGATGTAAATCATATGAAGCTCAGGAACTAGAAGCCTAGATCTGGGCTTCTTTTTCATTTTGTGTCCTTGGCCCATTGGACAGTTTGGAAAAGTCCATGGACATCTCAGAATAATATTTTTTAATGTATAAATTACAAAGGATAACAAAAGAAATCAATAATATGGAAGCAAGTTATCATATATTAAACAAAGAAATTCACAAACCCCGAGTTAAGAACCCCTGACCTAAACCCTAGAGGAGTCCCACTTTTAAGTGGGAGAGAAAGAAAGGGCCATTCCAAAGGATCAGAAAACACACACACACACACACACACACACACACACACACACACACACACACACACTGGGGAGAACCAAATGGGAAAAGTCAAGAGGATCTCAGGACCCATTAGTCAGACCCAGGCTTGGTCACAACCCCAACCAAACCTCAACCCTGGCCCCAGCTTACCTATCATAAGGAAGATGAGCGCAATGTTGCTGATTCCCTGTAGCCAGGGGTTGCCCAGGGCCAATAGGAAACCACCCATAAGTTCCATCCAGCCCACTATAACCAGAAGGTTTGCAGGACTTAGTTTGTAGCCCAAGATTTGCGTTGGAAACAATGAGGTTAAGTGTTCGTGTTGGACCTTCTAGAAGAGACAAAAAATATCCATCATTCAGTAAGGAAGGATGTATTGAGCCTTATCTGTTAAGAGAACTCTGGGAGTCCATCCAAAATGCCTGCCACAGATAGGATAATAGGGCGGACAAGAAGGAAAAGCCTTCCACATCTCTGGGTTTTGAGTCCCTTTCCCAGTTGTGAAAGTGGGTGCTACAAGATGAAGAAATGCATGAGTAAATGAGTGAAAAGAGAATTTAATTATTATAGGCAAAGCGTTGGGCATATAAATAGGAGTAGGCAAGACAGTCCCTACTCTCAAGGAGCTCACATTCTAACTGGAGGTGAGGGAAGACACACATAGGAGTTTTCAATTACAAGTCAGATGAGTTTATTTTTTTTAAAACCCTAACCTTCCATCTTAGAATCAATACTGTGTATTGGTTCCGAGGCAGAAGAGCAATAAGGACTGGATAGGCAATGGGGGTTAAGTGACTTGTCCAAGGTCACACAGCTAGGAAGTATCTGAGGCCAGATTTGAACCTAGGATCTACCATATCCAAGCATGACTCTCTATCCACTGAGTCACCCAGCTGCCCCCCAACTTTATTTTCTTAAACCCTTACCTTCTGTCTTAGAATCAATACTGAGTGTCAGTTCCAAGGCAGAACAGCAGTGAGGGCTAGGCAA
The DNA here is from genome assembly GCF_016433145.1 of Gracilinanus agilis. Taxonomy (NCBI): domain Eukaryota; kingdom Metazoa; phylum Chordata; class Mammalia; order Didelphimorphia; family Didelphidae; genus Gracilinanus; species Gracilinanus agilis. Next base: position 83,108,413 of record NC_058132.1, on the reverse strand, counting down.
TTGAGGTTATACAACTAGGAAGTGTCAATCTTGAACCTAGGACCTCCCATATCCAAGCCTAACTCTCTCTCCACTGAGTCACTTAGCTGCCCCAAGTCAGATGACTTTAAAGGTTCCATGGGCCTTAGAAGGCAACAGCAAAATGCATGGTAATTCATCTTTAAAATAATTTCAACAGACCTGAACACAGGAAGTCCTGAGTTCAAATCTGTCCTCAGACACTTCCTAGCTATGTGATCCTGGGCAAGTCACTTTCCCCCAGTTGCCTAACCCTTATTGCTCTCAATTGTAGTCTTACAATACTCAATATCAATTTTAAGACATAAGGTAAAAGTTTGGTTTTGTTTGTTTATCCTTTTTATCCTTTATTATTTTTATTAACAAAAGTAATAGCTTATAGATTTTTAATCATTGTGTCTTGTGGAGATTAGTATCTCTGTAAGACTGCAAATATATAAGAAGTTGTGAAATATTAGATACACATCAACATATACAATATAGCATGTGTTTATACAGAAAAATAATAAACAGAAAAGTTTTAGGAAATGGCATTATGAACTGCACTTTTCCCCTTTTTTCCAATTTTTTTATTTTTTCAGTTACATATAGGAACAATTTTTGAAAATTGTGTTTTTTTGACATTTTAAAATTCAGATTTTCTCCCTCCCTCCCTTCCCTGAGGTGGGAAATAGTCTGATGTAGGTTATACTCATATTTTCATGTAATACATATTTCCATATTGTTCATGCCATGATAGAAAACACATATCACACATACAATAGAAATCTCATGAAGGAAATTTGGTGGAAGTTGGCATGTTTTGATCTACACTCAGACTCCAACAGTTCCTTCTTCAGCTCTGGATGGCATTTTCATGACGAGTCCCTTGTGGTTTGCTGATAATGGTTTAGTCCTTCACAACTCATCATCATATAATATTTCTGTTGCTGTATACTTTTTTTCCTGGTTCTGCTCGCATCACTCTGCACCAGTTCAAATAAATCTTTCCAGGCTTTTCTGAGTTCATTCTATTCATCTTTCCTGATGGGGCAATTGTATTCCATCACAACATATACCACAACTTGTTTATCCAACCCCTCAGTTTCCAATTCTTTGTCAAAACAAAAAGAGCTACTAAAAATATTTTGGTACAGTAGATCCTTTTCCCTTATCTCTGATCTCTTTGAGATACAGACTCAATAGAGGTATTACTGGGTCAAAGAGTATGCTTAGTTTTGTGGCCCTTTGAGCCTGGAATTTTACTGTCCAGAATGGATGTATCAGTTCACAGTTCTACCAACAGAAGATTAGTGTCCCAACTTTCCTACATCCCCCTAAAATTTATCCTTTCCTTTTTTGGTCATGTTAGCCCATCTGATAGGTATGTGGTGGTATCTCAGAGTTGTTTTAATTTGATTCCTCTAATCAATAGTGATTTGGAGCAGTTTTTCACATGACTATGGATAGTTTTAATTTCTTCCTCTGAGAATTGCCTGTTCATATCCTTTCACCATTTTTCAGTTGGGTAATGCTTTGTATTCTTATAAACATTAACTCAGTTCTTTATATTTTTGAGAAATGAGGCTTCTGTCAGAGATCCTTGCAATAAAATTTTTTTCTAAATTTGTTTCCCATTTAATCTTGGTTGCATTGGTTTCACAGAGTTTTTTAATTTAATGAAATCTAATTTAATGGAAATTATCTATTTCATTTTTCATAATGTTCTCTATTTCTTTTGTGGTTGTAAATTCATCCCTTATGCCTAAGTCTTGACAGTAAACTTTTCTACGTTCCCCTAGTTCGTTTATGGTATCACCCTTTATTTCTAGACCAAGAATACATTTTGACTTTATCCTGATGTACAGGGTGAGATGTTGGTCCACGCCTACTGTCTACCATCCATACTACTTTTTAGTTTTTCCAGCAGTTTTTGTCAAATAGTGAGTTCTTTCCCCAAAAATCTGTCTGTGGGTTTATTGAGCACTAAGTTGCTATGGACTTTAACTGCCATGTGTTGATTACCTAACCTACTTTATTTCATTGATCCACCACTCTATTTCTTAGCCAATACCAGATTGCTTTGATGACTACCACTGTATAATATAGTTTAATATCTGGTATGGCCAGATCTTCTTTCTTTGTAATTGTTTTCATCAATTCCCTTGATATTCTTGGCCTTTTGTCCTCCCAAATGAACTTTTTTTTTTCTTTTTCTATGAAATAATTTTTGGCTAGTTGATTTGTCCAGCACTGAATTAATAATGAAATTAATCTAGATTAGGGCTGTGGTTTTCTTTTCTTTTTGTTTTTCTTTTTTTAAAGCTTCACCTTCCATCTCAGAATCAATATTGTGTATTGATTCCAAGGCAGAAGAGTGGTAAGGGCTAGGCCATGGGGGTTAAGTGACTTGCCCAGGATCACAAATCTAGAAAGTGTCTGAGGTTCAGATTTGAATCTAGGACCTCCCCCCTCTAGGTCTAGCTCTCTCTCAATCCACTGAGCTGCCCAGCTGTCCCTATTGTTTTCATTATATTGGTGTAGCCTATCCATGAGCAATTAATGTTTTTCCAATTCATTAGGTCTGACTTTGTGTGAAGAATGTTTTTTAATTGTATTCATGTAGTTTCTGGGCTTATTTTGGTGGGTATACCCCCCCCCAGGTATTTTATATGTCTAGAGTCATTTTGAATGGAATTTCCTTTTCTAACTCTTGCTGTTGGATTTTGTTGTTGGTAAATATAAATGCTGATGATTTATGTGGAGTTATTTTGCATCCCGTGACTTTGCTGAAGTTAGTTGTTCCTTTAGTTTTTTGCTTGATTCTCTAGATTTACCATCATTTCAAATATAAAGAGTGATAACTTTGTTTCTTCATTGCCTATTCTAATTCAGAAAGTAACGGTTTAAAAAAATCATTTCCACTGATAAAATCATACCCATTTCTGACACCAAAACATTTGACAGTGCCAACAACTATTACTGTCTTTCTTCACATTTATTTAGCACTTTGAGGTTTATAAAATGTATTTCTATCTGGTTCTGAATTGATCAGCTGTTTCTATTTAGAATCAGAGAATTTCAGAATTGGAGAGGACCTCAAAGGACCTAAAGTCAACTCATACTTGAGTAGGAATCCCTCTGCCGTATCTCTAACATGATATCTAGGATCTGCGCAAACATTTTCCGTAACACTGGAGGAAAGCACTACTCCCAAGACAGCCTGTTCTGCTACTGGACATTTCTAAATTGTTGAAAAGTGTCAGCTTATATGGAACTAAAAGCCCCCTTCTCCTCCTGAACTTGTCCCCTTTTCTCCTAGTTTTGTCCTATGCAGCCACGAATAACAATCATTCGATCAATCACTTACCATATACCTGACACTATGCTAAGTGAGAGGATAGAAAAGCCAAAAATGGAGCAGTCCCTGCCCTCGAGGGCAAAGGCAGTCTATCAGGAAAGACAATCCCACTCCCATCATAGTCCTTCTAATACCTAAAGATAGCTGTCATGTCCCCTTTCACTGAACTAGAACCCACAATTTTTCTCCTCATTCCTCCTTCATTCTTCTCTTCTCCAGAATGAATACTCCAGTGCCATTGATTTTCATATTTTTTTAAATTTAAATTTATTAATTTAGAATAGTTTTCCATGGTTACATGATTCATGTTCCTTCCCTCCCTTCCTCCCACCCCACCTCCCATAGCCAACAAGCAATCCCACTGGGTTTTACATGTATCATTGATCAAGACCTATTTCCATATTATTGTTTGCAACTGTATGATCATTTAGAGTCTACAGCCCCAGTCATGTCTCCATCGACCCATGTGATCAATCCTATGTTTTTCTTCTGCATTTCTGCTCCCACAGTTCTTTCTCTGGATGTGGATAGTTTTCTTTCTCATAAGTCCCTCAGAATTGTCCTGGATCCCTGCATTGCTGCTAGTAGAGAAGTCCATTACATTCAATTGTGTCACAGGGTATTCGTCTCTGTGTACAATGTTCTCCTGGTCTGCTCCTTTCACTCTGCATCAATTCCTGGAGGTCGTTCCAGTTCACATGGAATTCCTCCAGTTCATTATTCCTTTGAGCACAATAATATTCCATCACCAGCAGATACCACGATTTGTTCATATGATACATTCTTCAGGCCTTTTCAGGTCTCTCTCCTCTAGATAAGTCTCCTAAAATGGGACACTAAGATTTGAACACAATACTTAAGGTTTGATCAGGGCAAAGGACAGCAAGACTGTCATCTCCTTCGTTCTGAACCAATAGCCTCTCAATACTGTCCAAAATCCAGTAAGTCTGTAGAACTGATCTTGGAGTCAGAGAGACCCGAGTTCAAATTCTTCCTCAAACACTCACTAGATATGTGACCATGTGTAAGTCTGTTTGCCTCAGTTTCTCCAACTGTAAATTTTTAAGATCTCTAATAGCATCTGTCTCCAAGGACTGTAATAAGGATTAAATGAGATGATATTTGAAAAGTGCTTAGTACTGCACCTGGCACATAGTAGGTGCTATATAAATACTAGGAATTGTCATCCTCATCATTATTAACCAAAGATCCAATAAGCCTATAGAGCTGGCCTTGGAGTTGGGGAGAGTAGGGTTCAAACCCCATCACTGATTTATAATAACTTTGTGATTATAAAAAAGTCACCCAACCTCTCAGTGCCTGAAGCAACTCTATTCAAGATGGTAAAACTGTCAGATCATAGATTGTGGGACTATTGCTGATTTGAACCGGCTAAAGAGTTTCCTCCCTGGGAATTCCCTACATCAAAGAAATCACAAATATGGGGAGAGAGAGTTAAAGATGGAGTTAAGTTTTTTGACCACTATATCACACTGTTGACTTATACTGAGGTTGCATATCCCCTAAGAGACACCAACCGATTTATATGCATTATCTAATTAAGCCGTCCCCTACCCTACAATTGACTTTAAACAAAAAATACAAGTGCAGGACTTGGCATTCCGATTCAATTTACCTCATGTAGGAGTAAAAATGAATAAATACTCCTAGTGTTTATATATATGTATATATATGTATATAATTCCATTATATATATAATATATAATTTCATAATAAACAAAATAGGATATGGGAGGCCAGTTCTACAGGTTATCTCTCCCATCAAGCTTCATGACATCTGTATAAATGGTTAACTAGATCATCTTTATCTTCATCATTACTAGCCGAGACCTGAAGATAGAGCCCTTCAGCTGCCCTGCCATTAGGGAATTCTTTCTAGTTGTATCTGCATTCAGACTATGAAATTACCAAGAAAGCATGTTGGTGTAATATGTCATTCCTGCTGGATACCGGCCAACACGGCAATAGTGGATAAAGTTTCATGATAATTATAGCTAATAATAAGTGGAATCTTAGGATTGCAGCTAACATAATAGGATAAAATCTAAGGTTTGCAAAGCTCACTATGTATTACCTCATTTGGTCCTCACAAAAACCTAGGAGATAGGTGCTGTTATTATCCTATTTTATAGATAAGGAAACTGAGGCAGAGGTTAAGTGATTTACCCAGAACCAAACAGTTAATAATTGTCTGACGGTGGGTCTGAACCCAGGTCTTCCTTACTCTAAGATCAGCATTCTATCCACAGGACTACCTAACTGCCTAGTAAGATACAAACAATAATAATAATAGCTAACATTTATATAGTGCTTACTATGTGCCAGGCACTTTTGCTAAGAGCCTTGAAATTGTTACCTCATTTGATCTCCACAACAATCCTGGGAGGTAGGGGATATTATCATCTCCATTTTACAGATGAAGAAACTAAGGCAAACGGAGGTTAAGTGTCTTGGCCACAGTCATACAACTAACAAATGTCTGAAGCTGGATTTGAATTCAGGACTTCACTGCCATCAAGGAGTTGATATTCTTGGAGGAAGATGAGAATAACATGTTCACAGTTTCCAAAGAAATAAATATAAATATATACAATGAATACAAAGTATTTTGGGGAAACGGAACAACTACAGGAATCAGGAAAGTTCTCTTTAAGGAGAGATACATGGGCTAAGTTTTGAAAAGAGCCAGGGGTTTCTTTTTTTAATTCCAAAGCATTTATTTTTCTTCCTTCCATATAATTCTCCCTTCCCTCAAACTGAAGGAAAAAGAAAAGTAAAGCTCTTGTAACAAATATGGTCAATAAAATAAATTTCAACATTGACTGTGTCCAAAAATATGTCTCTGTCTGTACCCTGACTCTGAGTCCATCATCTTTCTTTTTTTCCAAACCATTACCTTCTGTTTTAGAATCAATATTATATATCGGTTCTAAGGTAGAAGAGTGGTAAGGGTTAGGCAATGGGGGTTAAGTGATTTACCCAGGGTCACACAGCTAGGAAGTGTCTGAAGTCATATCTGAACTCAGGGACACACCTGTCTCTAGACCTGGCACTCTATTCACTGAGCTACCTAGTTGCCCCGCCATCATCCCTTTGTCAGGAAGTGGAAAGCATCATTGGTCCTCTGGAACCATGGTTGATCACTGTGTTGACCAGAGTGAATTTTAATAAACCGTTTTAAGCACCTATTCAGTACAAGGGGATACATTGTCTAAAATGACAATTGGTGCCATCAAGAAGTTGATATTCTTGCGGGAAGAGGAGAATATGTTCCCAGTTTCCAAAGAAATAAATATAAACATATGCAATGTATACAAAGTATTTGGGGGAAACATAACTAGGGGAATCAGGAAAGATCTTAAAGTTTATTAAGCCTTTCAAGACTGTTCAGTTTTACAATACTAAGGTTACTGTATAAATTGTTCTCCCAGGGATTTCCATATGACCTGGAAGAACCTCCATGAACTGATGCAGAGTGAAATGAGCAGAACCAAGAGAACATTGTACACAGAAAGTGAAACACTGTGGGACAATCATATGCAACAGACTTTTCTACTAGTAGTAATGCATTGATAAAGGACAATCTGGAGGGACTCATGAGAAAGAACGCTATTCACACTGAGAGAAAGAACTGTGGGAGTAGACATGCAAAAGAAAAACATGATTGATCACATGGTTCATTGGGTATGTGATTGGGGTTTGGGTTTTGGAAGATCGCAAATCATTTAACCATCAGGTCTCAATTTCCAAATCTGTAAAAAGGGATAATAACACCTACTTATCAAGGCTGTCATACGAATCAAGGGAGATAGCTTATGTCAAGTGCTTTGCAAAATCTAAAGTATTGTATATGTGCTATCATTATCAAAGAGTCTGAAAAATTTAGTAACTTTTGGGAAACAGTTCTAATTGCTTCTCAGAATAGCTATAACAATTCATTGTTATTTGTTTTTTTAAAACTCTTACCACCTTCCATCTTCGAATCAATACTGAGCATCATTTGCAAGGCAAAAGAGCAGTAAGGGCTAGGCTATGGGGGTTAAGTGATTTGCCTAGGATCACACAGCTAGGAAGTATCTGAGGCTATGTTTGAACCCAGACCTCCCATCTCCAAACCTGTCTCTAGCCACTGAAACGCCTAACTGCCCCCCCGAAAATAGCTTATTGTTAATTTTATAATGTTAGAATTTGCTCTTGAAAATCAGTAAATACTATAAATCAGAGGTTGATTTATTGTTTTATTGGTTTTCTAGACTTAAGAAAATGAAAGAGAAAGTTTAATACCACAGATTAAACTAAAAAAGTTTGTCATCTATACTTTTTTTTGGATATCCAGCTATTAAATATTTACCAGTATACCCGTTTTACAAAGATATGGAGAGGGGAAGACAGAAAATTATGTACAGGGAAAAGCAAGTATGTAATTAGCCAAGAAAGGTAAAATGGAGCCAAATTCTCAAGTCCCTTATATCCCCAAAAAGGCAATTTATATTTATTGTAAAGGCAAAGGGGAGGTAGTACCATAGTGCACAGAGCAGGAACAGTCAGGAAAACCTAAATTCAAATTCTGCCCCAGACACTAGCTGTGTGACCTTAGGCAACTCACTTAACCTCCCTGCCTCAGTTTCCCTAACTGTAAAATGGGGATAATAATAGCATCTGTCTCCTAAAGTTGTTGTGAGACTCAAGGGAGATAATATTTGTGAAAAATTCTGCTCAGTGCCTGATTAAATTAGTATATGATAAATGCTTAATAAATGCCTGTTCCCTTCCCTTTTCCCCAGCTTTATTTTTTTTTTAATCTTGAACTTAACATGAAATAAAATTAACCTTTCCAAATATAAGAAAGATGTTTGTACATGAAGCTGAGAATCTCTTTTTTCTTAAAACTTGTTTAGACTTTTAAGCAAATAATAAATTCTTACATGTCTGTATTTCTTCCTTGCCCTCTGTTCTTTTTGGTGCATTTTTAATAAATGTTCCAATCACCTTCTTTTCTTTGTTTCCCTTCCTTTTTGAACAACCCTAGCTCTAGCCCTCTTTTCTCTCCCATCTCCTCTCCTTTATTGAAAAAGAAAAAAGAAAACCCTTGTAACAAATAAACATACTTAAGGCAAATTCCCACATTGGCCATCACTAAAAATCTGCCTTGTCCTGCACCTAGGGTCCATTGTCTCTCCTTCAGGAAGTGGGTTGTGGCTTGGAACCCCGGTCCTCTGGAATCCGGGCTAGTCATTGCATCGATCAGAGTTCTTAAATCTTTCAAAGTTGTATTTCTTCACATTGTTATTATTTTATAAATTATTGTGTACTTCTGCTCACTCCTCTTCATTGGTTCATTCTCTGAAACTACCCCTTTGAACATTTCTTGTCATAATATTTCATTGTGTTCATATACCATCATTGGTTCAAACATTTCTCAATTGATGGGTATTTTCCACTTCTTTGTCACTATCAAAGTTCCAAAAAATATTTTAAAATATAGATCCCTTTCTTTTTTCTTTGATCTCTTTGGACTGTAGGCCTTGTGATGCTGTCACTGGGACAAAGAATATATACATAATTTATTTTCCAGAATGACTGGGACCAATTCTCAACTCCACCAACAATGTAATAGTGTGCCTGTTTTCCCACAGTCCTACAGCAATTGTCATTCTCTTTTTTCTGTCATCTTTTATCAGTCCAATAGGTAGAACCTCAGAGTTTCCATTAATATGATAGAGCACTTTTTTACGTGTCTGTTGATAGTTTGGATTTCTACATCTGAAAACTGCCCCTTCATATTCTTTGACAATGTATCTATTATGAGAATGGTTGTGCCACAGAAGCTTAAACAAAGAAATCAAATGCTTTGCCTCAATTTACTCATCTATAAAATGGCAATAATAATAGCAGCTACCCTCCCAAGGTTGTTATGAGGATCAAATAAGATAAATTTGTGTTGGGGGGCTGGTTATAAACCCTCACTTTCTGTCTTAGAATTAATACTAAATATCAATTCCAAAGCAGAAGCACAGTAAGGGTTAGACAATTTGCATTAAGTGACTTCCCCAGGGTTTGACTCCAAGACCTCCCATCTCCAGACCTGGCTCTCTATCCACAGAGCTACCTAGCTGTCCCCAAAATGAAATAAATTTGTAAAGTATTTTGCAAACCCCAAAGCACTATAAGCACTAAATGTCAGCTACTACTGTTATCCTTAGGAATATCAGTGAGGCAGCTCTGAGGATGATGGGTTGGAGAGTGGATAGGTTGGGATCAGGAAGAAATGTTGGGAAACTAATGCAATAGTCCACATAGAGATGATGAAGGCATGAACAAAGGTGGTTCTGATATTCCTGGAGAGAATGGAATGGATGAGAGATGTCATGGAGACAGAATCCACACTATTTTGTAATTTATTGACCATGGGAAGGGCTAGGGGCTATGTTATTTTTAAAAGAGCATAAAGAATTAAGAATGGTGCCTAGATTATGTATTTGGGCGCCTAGATTTGTGGAATCCTCCACAGAAACAAGAAAGTCAGGAGGTCAGGTTCGGGAGGAAAGAAAATTAGTGGTTCTGTTTAGAACATGTTGAGTTTAAGATGCCTGTAAGACATGGAAGTGGAGATGCAAGGCTGGAGCTCAGGAGATATATAAGTGCTGAAGAGGTGGATTGGGGAATTATCTGCATAAATATAAGAGCTAAAACCATGGGAACTGATGAGATCACCAAGAGATAACACTTGGGAGAAAAGAAGGCCCAGGAGAGAGCCCTGGGGTATACCCACACAGCAGGAACAGGAAATAAATAATAATTGATCTTTATATAAAATTTGAAAGATTGCTAATCACTTTATGTACATGATCTCATTTCAGTCTTCACAACAACCCTATGAAGTAAGTACTACTTGTTTCACTACTTCCATTTCAGAGATGGGTTTTGATCCAAGTTCTTCCTAACCTCAGATTTACTAAACCACCATGTCTCTCCAGAAAACTAAATACCAAAAAATGCAGAGTAATATTCAAGAAGGAAAGAATACTAATAGATGAGGGAAAATTTTTAATTAATTCCCCAGAGAGGGCTTTTATTAAAACAAGAGTTCTCCAACTTTCTGTTCTTGGGACCCTTTTAAAAATTATTGAGGATGGAAGCAAATAGGTAGATCAGTGGATTGAGAGCCAGACCTAGTGATGGGAGGTCCTAGATTCAAATCTGGCCTCAAACACTTGCTAGATGTGTGACCCTGGGCAAGTCACTTGACCCCTGTTGCCTAACCTTCCCACTCTTCTGCCTTGGAACCAATACACAGTATTGATTCTGAAATGGAAGGTAAGGGTTGAAAAAAAATTTTTTTTATTGAGGGCTCCAAATAGCTTTTGTTTACATAGGTTATAAATATAGACACTTATCATATGAGAAATAAACCTCACTATTATAAAAATAACTTTGACCTCATAGGCTAGCCAAAAGGGTCTTGGGGTTCCCTTCTAGGGCCCTTTGTCCACACTTTTGAGAACTACTGTACTAAAATTATCTCTACGTTCCCTTCTAGCTATGACTTTGCAAGATTCTATGTCCAAGGTCCAAAATGGAGCAATTGGCAATGCTAGTGTCTAGAACCCAGTACTCTTGACTCCCAGTTCAGGGCTTCTTCCATTCAGGTGATCTCAGACAGGTTCTGCCATAAATATTGATTAATGTGACTTAGCTAGAGAGTGAGAAAACTCCAACGGAATTGAGGGTAGGATGGATATGTACGTTGAAGTGACCTAATATTTTTTATAACCCTCACCTTCCATCTTAGAATCAATACTGTTTTTCAGTTCTAAGGCAGAAGAGCAGCAAAGGCCTAGGCAATGGGAGTCAAGTGACTTGCCCAGGGTCACATAGCTAGGAAAAGCCTGAGGTCACAGTTGAACCCAGGACCTCCTGTCTCCAGGCCTGGCTCTCTATCTGCTGAGCCACCTAGTTGCCTCCTGACCTCAATAATTTTTAAGAGGGTCCTGAGACCAGAAAGTTTGAGAACCCCTATTTTAATAAAAGTCATTTCTGGGGAATTAATTTAAAATTTCCTTCATCTATTAGAAATTTAGGTCTTTTTCCAAATAGGGAAGGTTCCCAGGAACCTCCAAGGGCTGGATACCTGATACTGATACAGGCGATGCCATAGGTATCTGAGGTCTAATGACTGTTTCCATTCTTTCAGACAACTGCTCCTGCTCTCTTTGTCACTCCCTTCCACTAAACGCCTCTTTCCTCTGCTAAGGAAAAAATACCAAGGCCCCTGACCCATCCTGGGTAAACTCTGTTGCCAGTACTACCTGCTTTGATTTATCCTCCAGCCCACCCATGCTCGCTGAGCTGCCCAGATAGCACATCCTCCCCTAAACAAAGCCAAGAAGTGAAGGTCAAGGCCCAGGGGACCAGGTAGCAAGGGGAGGGAAAAATAATCTACCTCCCCTCTCCAATTCCACCCCCCACCAGGCATTGCAGGGATGACCTTCCCAAGACCATCTTTAGAACAGGGGAACAAATCTTCCCTTCCAGTAAGGAAATCCAGGGGAGCACTATGGTACCCTAAGGAGGAAGCCAAGAAAGCTGGTTTCTGGTCCCAGCTCTCCAGCTCGACTCACAACTGTAACCCAGGGGACAGCGAGAACTGAAGGAAATTGCTCATTCCCTCATCTCTCAAATGTGTACTAATAATTCCTGTCCCACAGAGGTGTTATGAAGTTCATAAATATACCCTAGGAGCTACGTAAAGAGCCCAACAGAAGCAAGGAGTAATTTTCAACATCGCTAGAGCAGGCTCTTCTTCTATCACCAAAGTCCAACAGGGCCACAGAGAATTCCACACCACTCTGAAGCCAAGGGACTTGAGGGAACTTGCTTCAGAATTTAGTAAAGGCTTAAAACTGGAAAAAAATACAAAAAGTCAGTTCTTGCCCTCAAGAATCTTATAGTCTACTAGGGTCGGGGGGAGGAAGGAAGGACAACAAGGACACAGATAAGTTGACTCAAAATACATATTTAACTTCAAAGGTAAGGGAGAGCACTAAAACTTGTTGGGATGAGGGGGGACAGGGAAACTCCTTCCATAGGAGATAGCATTCTGGCTAAGGTTTTGTTTGGAGTTTTTTTGTTTGTTTGTTTGTTTACATTTCTACCATACCTTTTTTTAAAAAAATGTTAAACCCTTAACTTCTGTGTATTGGCTCCTAGGTGGAAGAGTGGTAAGGGTAGGCAATGGGGGTCAAGTGACTTGCCCAGGGTCACACAGCTGGGAAGTGGCTGAGGCCGGCTTTGAACCTAGGACCTCCCATCTCTAGGCCTGACTCAGTCCACTGAGCTACCCAGCTGTCCCCCTACCTTTTTAAAAAAATTTTAATAAAATGATTTTTTTCCCAGTTACAAGTAGAAGCCATTTTTGACTGTTGTTTTTTGACATTTGGGGACTCAGATTTTCTCCCTCTCTCCTCCCCTAATCCTAGGCAGTAAAGAATCTGATATGGGTTATAGTGGTGCTTTCATGCAATACATATTTCCATATTGTTGAATAAGTTGGAAAGAGATTCTAACAGGCGGAAGAAGTGCATGGCAGAGCATTCCAGGAATGGAGGGGGAAAGGCGAGGAAGACCAGCCTATGCAAGGACAGGGAGTGATGTTATATGGGAAATAGCAAGAAGGCTAGAGGGAAGGAGATATCACCAAATTCAGATTTTGCTCCCCTGCTGAGGAGTCTAAGGGAAAAAGGGAGAAAGTAGAGATCATCACCCTTTTCTTTCCCATCAAACAGACCCCCAGGAAACTGGGGAAATCCATTACTATCATTTGTTCAGATTTAACCCTAGATGCCTGTACCTGCCTTTACCAGGAGACAGTATGGGAACTGTCTGTCACCCGAGCAAGCCAGCTCCCAACTCGAGTGTTTCCCCAACTGTAAAATGAATAGTAATAATTCAAACTAGCATTTCTGTGGCTATATTTAGATTTGCAAAGGGTTTCACAAACATTACCTCATTTGATCCTCATAACCACCCCCCCACCCTCACCCCCACCCCACCCCACCCCCGTGAGATAGGTGCTATTTATTACCGACATTTTATAGGGGAGGTGAGAGCATGGAGGCCCAGAGACTTGCCCAGGGTGACATAGCTAGTGTCGGAGACCACAGTTGAACTCAAAGCTTCCTGACTTCAAACCCAGTGCTTTGTCCACTAGTGGATTCTCGATTTCTAGAATTTCTTCTGCCTCTGACACTCTTGGGCACTAGGAGCTCTCGAAGGTACAGAACATTCACCCCTGTGTTAAAATCCTGACTCAATTGTGACCTCAGGTTAGATGTCACCGAGGCTCTCTTCTCTCGTCTGTAAAAAGAGGGGGTGAGGGTTGCGCTCTGAGGTCCCTTCCAAGTCTCTGTCCAGGATCCTATGATTCCTTCTCTCTCTGAATGCTCGCTCAGAAGCAAAGACCCAAGTAATGTGTATTGCCAAGACACCTTTCAGTCTCCGGAGGCACAGTCCCATCTACCACTTGGAGGGAGGGGCAGTGGCCTTGGCCTGGTCTACCCTAGCATTCAACCCATTTCTCTCTTTTCTTGGTCACCACGCCCAAGCCTGAATGATTTTCGGCCACTAAAATAGGCGGATCCCATAGCGGTTTAAGGCATCCTCGCGGGCGCTGGCTGCGAGCGCTGCCAGTGTGGCCAAGACTACCTCTTATATGCAAGAGGGGAGAGTAAGGGGAATAAGCGAAAGCCCGACTCCTGGCTGGAGACCCCAATCCCTCCCCGGGGGTGCGGCACAGCGCAGCTCCACAGCTGCCAAAAACCCGGCTCTCCGTAGGCGCGCGCGCGCTTCTCCTCCCTCCCCTCCCCCCTCCCCCCCCGTCCTTCTGTAACCGCCCCCGGCCCCCGCCCGCCGCTCACCATCTGCTGGTACACTTCGGCGGAGAGGCTACACTGTGAGAGCTTGACCGTCCCCACGAATATGAAGAAGAGCCCCAAGAGCCAACGCAGCGCAAAGAACACGACCATCGTGCCTGCGCTGGGCGCCGGGGTTGCGCTGGGTGCCCGCACTACGCTGGGCGAGCGGGATGCGCGGGCTGAGCTGGAAGAGCGGGGTGCGCTGGGTGCGCGGGCCGCCCGGGGCGACCGGGCAACCTGATGGGTCTCCAGCCCAGCTGGGGAACTGTCCACGCCCGACCCTGCCCCCACCCTATCTTCCCACCCCACCCACGGGCCCCGCCCTCTACTTCCCTTTCTGGCGCTGGGCACTCAGGACGTGTCCCAGCCTCTCCACTCCTTTAATTTACCTGGGCCCAAATTGGGGAAAGGGATGGAAGAGAAATGAAAAAGGGCCATTCCTGTTCCCATATTACAGGGCAAGAAACCGGGACCCAACCCTCAAGGACCAGCTTCCAGACTGCTGCCCAGCAGTGCCTAACACGGAGAGAGGAGGAAGAAGTCAGCTCTCCCGCCATCCCTCAGCTGGCCCAGCTACTACTATGGCTCACAGATTCCCAAAGATTCTAGAGACCTGGGGAATTCCGTAGGATCGAGGAGATACAACATAATCCCCCAATAGGTGACCTGGGCCCAATCACCTCCCCATTCGGAACGGTTTCCTCGTATGTATAACTAACTAGGTGATTGCTCTTAAGACTCCTCTCCCCAGCTCTGACAGACCGATCTAGTTCATCTTAGACATTCTCTGTTCTAAGGCTCCCTGCCCTCTCCTACATATTCTAAGACGCCTTCTATGGCTGACGTTCTCAGCTCTAAGTCCCTTCCAGCTCAGAGAGCGTCTGTTCTAAAAGCTCTCCCAATTCTGAGCTTCTCTATACTAAGGTCCCTCGCGGGCCTTCATTTGGGCTCTAAGATTCCTTTCAACTCTGACATTCTATGTTCTAAGCCCCTCCCAGCTCTGACACGCTGTGTTCTAAGGCTCCCTGGGGCTCTAACATTATGTTTTAAGGGCCCTCCCAGCTCTGACATTCTCTGTTCTGCAGAGATTCTGTATTCTAAGGTCCCTTCCATCTTTTGACGTTGGGAATGCTTTAAGAGCCTTTCCTGCCCAGACCTTCTATGAGCTAAGATCCTTCCCGCCTCTCCTCTCACATTCTGTGTTCGAAGGTTCCTCCCAGTGCTGACATTGTGATTAAAAATGGGGATAATAATCCTTGTCCTGCCTCTCAAGGCTGTGGTGCGGAAAGCACTTGGTAAACTGTTAAGTGAGACAGAAATGGAAATGTTTATTTTTATTCTTTTGTCTTCCCCTGAAATACCCTGATTCCCCCTTAGTTTCTCCTCTGGCAATTAGAGAGGGGAGGGTGTTTGGGCCGGAAGTAGCCATCGTCCCTTCCTTTCTCCTTAGCTCTTTCTTAGTTCTACCCTTTCTTGACCGCACTACATTTGAGGGCCCCCCACCCACGGACACCCAGCAGCATCCTGAGCCTCTAGGTGGTATGCAGACCACGGAGAGGGATTCTCCACCAAGACCCAGGGAGCCACTGGGCAGAGACCTCTTCCCTTCTCATGATTTGGATATTTCCCATTCTTACAAAGAGTCAGCCCCTTGCCGCCTTTGCCAGGAAGGCTGATTTTGTTTGGGAGCTTCCAGTGCTCAGCAGCAGCTCTGGCTCCAAATGCAATCCTTAGGAGAGGAAGGCGCAGGAGGCCTGGCTTTGGAAGAGGTGCCTGAAAACAGTGCATTCCTCTGGAGCTCCAAAGGGCCAAGCCTTGTGGACCCAGCCCTCCCAACAGCTCCTCTCCTACTCGGCCTTTCAGTCCTGGCAACCTTGGCTTTTCCAAACTGCAACCCAGAGAGGAAATAATGAGTCACACATCGCCTGTCTCCATGGAAGGCCCCCTCTCCCCCACCCCCTTCCACCCAAAAACCCCAGTCACGTGGAACATCTTGCATCAAGGCAGCTGAGAGAGGGTTTGGAAATTTTATTTTGGGTGATAACTGCTGATTACCAAACCAACTGAGGCAAATGAAACTTTCAAATGTTCTTGCTTTCTCTCTGGGGCTGCCTCCCTGAGTGTCTCTGCCTCCTCTTTCTTCACCCCCGCCTCTTAGAATCCCTCGCTTCCTTTAAGGCTCTCCTACACAGAAAACCTTTCTTGATCCCCCCTTCGGGTTGTTAATGTTCACTCCCTCCTCAAATTATCATGTGTATACTTATCTGCTTTCATGTTGTATCCTGCCCACCCACTCTCATCCCCAAACCCCCAGAAGAAATGCGAGCCTCTTGGAGGGAAGATCCTTTCCTTCATTATTTCTTTGCATTCCCATCATCCAGCATAGCATCTCGAGTGCAGTGGCCATTTAATAAATGCTTGCTTGGCTTGGGTTGCATTGGATTTGTGTCTCATTCTCCACATCTCTCCGTGTTGCTGCCTCTCTCTCATTTTCTGTCTTTTGATGCCTCTATTTCTCTTGGGGACTCTGTCTCTCATTGTCTGTGCCCATGTCTCTCTCTTGGTATTTCCATCATCGTCTCACCATTCCTTATCTCTGTGTCTCATGGTTTTTGTCTCTCAGTGTCTCACTGCTTAGATCTTTCTCTCAAAGTCTCTCGTCTCTATTTCTCAGTCATCCTCTTGGTATCTCTGTCTCTCATTGTTGCATCTTTACTCTCAGGGTGTCTCTCTGTCTCTGTGGGTGTGAGAGTGTCTCAGTATCTCTCAGTCTCTCCATTATTGTCTCATCATGCCTATATCTTTGTCTCTCAGGATCTCTTGTTTAGGTCTTTCTCTCAGGGTCTCTCGTCTCCATTTCTCAGTCACCCTCTTGGTATCTCTGTCTCTCCGTGTGTGTATCTCTGTCTGTCTCTCCCTCTTGGTATCTCCATTATTGGTTCATCATGTCTGTATCTCTGTCTCTCCCTGTGGTCACTATCTCTCAACATCTCTCACTGCCTGGGTCTCTCTCTCACTCTCCAGCCACCCCCAGCCCCCCACCCCCAGTATCTCTCAGTCTCCCTCTTGGTATCTCCATTGTTGTTTCATCAGGTCTGTATCTCTGTGTCTCACTGCCTAGGCCTCTCATTGTCTGCGTCTCTTAGGGCCTGGGTCTAGCTCTCATTCTTCTTGTCTCTGAGCCCCGGATCAAGAACCTAAAATTACTTAGTGCACCTGCCCCCACGGCAAAGGGGGTGATTTGGAATGTCTTCCTAGGAACGCTGATCACCTCTGAAGCAGTTGCTCTCTGGCGTTTCCATGGTATTTCATGTTTGCCGAGGGCTTCTTCATCCCTCCCTGCAAGGCTTGTAGGCAGGCCCTGGGGTCTGGCTGTCTGTCTAACAAAAAAAACCCGACTTCACAGGGCTTTCAGAGTGGAAAACATGATGATAGCAGTGAGGGAAGGGCTTCTGTTTGCACATAATAGAGTTTGCCACAAATCTCTATTCTGACCCACTTTCAAAATAGGTAAGCAGAGGCCCAAGAAAAGTACATGGTGAGAAGGTCTAGAGAAAAGACTACTAGACTCAGTCAGAATACTTGTGTTCAAGTCCTGCCTCTGCAAGTTGCTTCCTTCCCCTTCATCTGTAAAATGAGAGAGGAGGATTGAACTAAATCAAACTCAGGTGTTCTCTGGTTTCAAATCAATACTTTTTTCTTAAATCCTTCCTTTCTGTCTTAGAATCCATACTAAGTATCCATTCCAAGGCAGAAGAACCGTAAAGGGAAAGCCATGGGGGTAAAACGACTTGCCTAGGGTCAACCCAGCTAGGGAGTATCTACCCAGGATCTCCTGTCTCTCTCCTCTGAGCCACCTAGCTGCTCCTCCAATATTCTTTCTACCGTTCGTGTTCCACCTCCTCCATGAGGCCTTTCCAGGTACTGGTGCTTCCTCCTTCTCAAAAACATTTTGCTTAGGATTCCTATCTTTGCACATGAATTAATATTCATATTCATACAGGGACAACGTGTTCCTGTGGAGGGTGTATCTCCTCAGTGGGACGGAACGTTCAGAGACACTCAGGTAGACGATGAAGTGGGGGAGAGAGCTGAGCCCAGAGTCAGGAAGACAGGAGTTCAAATCCTGCCTAAAATACTTACTAGTTGGGTGACCCTGGGCAAGTCACTTAACCACCGCCTGCCTCAGTTCCCTCAGATGTAAAATGGAGATAATAATAGCACTTAACCAGCCAGGATTGTTATTAGATCAAATGGAATATATATATATACATACAGATATATACAGATATACAGATATGTATAGATATATATAAAGTTCTTTGCAAACTTAGTTCTTAGGCACTATATAGTATTATTTTTTCTTTTTTTTAAACCCTCCCCTTCTCTCTTAGTATCAATTCTAAGACAGAAGAACGGCAAGGGGTAAACAATCAGGATTAAGTGACTTGCTCAGGGTGACTCAGCTAGGTAGTGTCTGAGACCAGGTTTAAACCCCAGGACCTCCTGACTCCAAGCCTGGTTCTTTATCTACTGGGCTATGTAGCTGCCCCAAAAGCTATTATTATTAAAAGCAGAGACGGTTTGTTCCCTTTTTTTTGCCTTTGTATTCTCAGGGCCTGGCACAATGTATCCTACTTAGTAGTCACTTAACATGAAAGGGAGCTTGGCATAGAGGTAGAGAACCTGCTTCAGAGTCAGGAACCCCACCAGTTCAGTCCCCCCATGACACGAACCAGCTGTGAGACTCTGGATGAGTCACCTAACCTCTCAGGATGGCCAGGAACTCTCTGAGGCTATAAACACAGGACAATTGCTGGGCTGCTGCATTAAAGGAAAGCAATTCCTCACTGGGAGTTTCCTACCCAGGCCTGATCAACCACAAGTTGAATTAAACATCCATCATAGGATTGTTGGAGGGGGAAGTATTTTTATAAACGCTGACAATGCTATAGAAATGCGAGCTGTCATTATGGGAACAAAGTAGAACGATAACCCAGGCATCTGGGTACCAAGACTGCCCACCTCTAAAGCTGAAAAATGGGGGCAATCCACTTCCCACCCCATCTCTGGCCCCAGCTTTCTAGCCTCAGACCCCCCCCCCCACCTTGAAGAGAACATTGATTTTCCTGAAATGGAGCCGCTCTTTCCTAGCTCTTTCCCAGGTCTTTGATTTTCTGGCTAATTCTCAATGCTCTTGGGCAGAGATTCACTCTCCCAACTACAGGTGGGGGATAAGACCTGAAATCTCATCAGGGTGCTTCTGCCTTGGCCTCTTGTTTGGGGCACCCAGTTTCAGAAGACAGTTGAAGCCTCCACTTGCTGAAGAGGTAGAAAGAGTCCCTACCCTTCCTTTGGGGATCTGGGCCCCTCTTAAAAGGAAAAGGACCAAAGTCAGCAATGCCACCGTACAGAATGCAGTGGGGCAACAGCTGCCCGACTTGTGCCCTCGGGAATAACAACTCCAAATTCCAGAACTGACCATCCATAGAAGGGGCTGGTCTGGTCGGCTTCCTGACTCTGAAGCAGGTTTTCTTATCACTCTGCCAAGCTCTCTTTCATGCTAAGAGACTACTAAATATGAGACACCATGCCAGGTCCTCAGGGTACAAAGGTACAAAGCCTGAAGGTGAACCCTATCTAAACTCCCAGGCTGGGGAGAAGAGGGCTTGGACCCTCTGCAGCTCCTGCATGGTGGGCTCAGAAGACACTCCCAATCCGTGACTCATTTTTATAGCCTTTGCTAAGGGAAGGGAAGGAAAGGGGGTAGAGGTATGGGGATAGAGAGTAGAGAAGAGCTGAAGAACGTAGAGGGAAGAGAGGCAGAAAAAGGAAGAGAAGAGGCAAACTGGCAATTCTGCAGTTTGTACAGGAATGGGAGGGAGGCTCCGCGTAATGGCTTTAGGGATGATCTGTGGATTTCATTTATCTGTACACAGATACCCAAGACTTGGCTCTGTTCCCATCTCCCAAAGTCCTGGACAGTTTCAAGATGCCCATAGACTCCCGCAGCAGCTTAAGCAAAGCTGGTAAGTCCTGGAGAGGTGGCCAGCTATTAACCCCTGGCCAAACCCAGGCCATCCCAGGAAACTGCCCCTTTCTGATGCCAGAAAAGCCGCTGCCCCTCTCTGTCAGAGACATCAGGTCTACGAGGGTCCTTAGTGCATGTGATGTCAGGAAAGGCTTTCATAACCAGAAGGTGGAATGTCAGAGATGGGAGGGAACTCAGAAACCTTTCATGTTGGGAAAATTAAAGCCAGTAAGAGATTAAAATGGCTTTCCCAAGATTGTGTAGAGAGTTAAGTAGCAGAACAAGGACTGAAGTCCCTTATTCTCCTGAATTCCATCCCAGGGTTATTTCTGCTTCAGAAAGTTGGCAGATCACATCAGCAGTGCTTCTACTTTCCCCATCTCAATTGCCTGCATTAGGTGCCCCATCTCCTGCCCCTTAGCCATAGTTCTGGTTTGTCTATTTATTTGCTTGCTTATTTATTTATCTATCTAGCTATCTATTTATTTGTTTGTTTATTCATTTATTTATTTGCTTGTTGCCAGTTGTGTTTTATAACAGATTTCCATACAAATTTTCCTAAGTTATATGATTGAATTTCTCTCCCTCCCTCCCTTCCCTTCCCCAACCCGGTGCTGGCAGGGAATTCTATCTGAATTATACATGTATTATTATGAAAACATTTCTATGTTGTTCATTTTTGTGAGTAATTTTATAAAACCAAAATCCCCAAACATAAATAAAACAAATAAACAATCGAACAGTCATATGTTTTCATCTGCATTCTGACTCGGACAGTTCTTTCTCTGGAGGAGAATAGCATTCTTTGTCATAAGACCCTCAGAATTAACCTGGATCATTGTATTGCTATTAGTAGCAAAGTCTGTCACATTTGATCATTCCACAAAATTGCAGTTCCTGTGTATAATGATCTCCTGGTTCTGCTCATTTCACTCTGCCTCAGTTCATGTAGGTCTTTCCAGCTCTTTCTGAAATTATTCTGTTCATTTTTCCTTATAGCACAATAGTATTCCACTGCCACCGTATACCACAGTTTCTTCAGACATTACCCAAATGATGGACATCCACTCAATTTCCGATTCTTTGCCACCAAAAAAAGAGCAGTTATAAATATTTCACAAGTAGGTGCTTTCCCCTTATTTAACCTCTCCAAGATACAGACCTAGTAGTAGTATTCTAGTCACAGTCCTGTGAAGAGCTAGCAGAATGCTGATGGGTCAGGACACCCCAGAAAAAGGAATCCTAGCTTAGCTGGTCTCCTAAAACACTGCAGCTTCCCTCACAAGGAGTACTGAACCCACCGAGTCCCCTGGAAGCCCATCCCAGAGGATAAGCAAAAAGAGGGCTGGGGGAGTCACCATAAGGGGGATGGCTAGCACTGGCTGCCTCCTCCTCCTCCCACAAGGCTTTGTCTTGGTCAGCGCTCCTGCTAAGAAGGGAATGCCAGCGTGCGTCCCATAGGCTAGAAAGCAAGGTCCCTTCTGTTCTGGCCCTTCTCCCCCCATTCCTCCAGCCCATAGTGATTTAGAGCCACGGAAACCAAGATGCTAGTATTTTAGCAATAGCTGCATGTGGGGCTGGAGTAGCCTACAGAGGCACTGATCTTAGCTTTCCAAAACTCACCAAACCTCATGAGTTTGGTACCTTAAACTCATAGGTTAGAACCCTTCTCTAAGGCAGAAGAACAATTTCAGCTTGGCGCTTTGATTCTTTTCTTGAAATACTATCATGAGTCCTCTCCAAGCTAAATGTCTAGTTCTTCCATCAATCCTCACAGGACATGAATTTGAGGACCTCCTCTGGTCCCTCTCCAGCTTATCAATAGCTTTGTTTTTTTAACCTCTAACTTCTGTCTTAGAATCAATACTCTGAATTGGTTATAAGGTTACAAGAAGAACTGCAAAGGTTAGGCAAGAGGGATTAAGTGACTTGCCCAGAGTCACACAGCCAGGAAGAATCTGAGGTCAAGTTTGAACCCAGGACCTACTTCTATAGGCCTGGCTCTCAATCTAATGAGTCATCTAACTGCCCCCTCAATATCTTTTATACACACACACACACACACACACACACACATATATATATATATACACACACACACACACACACATATCAATGTCCTTCTTAAACCTTGGTGCCCAGAATGGAACACATTTCATGAGTCTCATAAGAGGATATTGCAGTGGGGCTCTCATCTCCCAATTCTTAGAACCTATAACACAGTCCAAAATTATGTTAGATTTTTTTAGCCAAGGAGTTCCTTGTGAATTGGATTCCTTGTGGATTGTCTTTTACCTTTCTTCACTTGCCCAAGGCTTAGTGCTCAGTAGGTGCCTAATAAATGTTTATCAACTATTGCTTACTCATATTGACCTCACAACCACAGATCTTTTTCAGAATAGTTTATGTCTATCCATGCCTTCCCCATCTTATGTTTAGGAAATGGACTTTACATTATAAATCATTGCAAGTATAAGATTTTACATTTATCCCAAATTAATTTCATCATGTTAAATTTAACTCAGTGTTTTGACCCATTGATATCCTTTTGGGTTTCTTCTGTCTTCTACTGATTGCTCTCTCCTCTTACCCCTTTATCCAAGATTAAAATGTTCAACAGGACACGCCAAACACACATCCCTCCACTGGGGCACTCCACTGGAGATCTCCTGCCACACTACCATTGAACCCTTAACAATGACTTTTTGAGTCTGGCCATCCAACCAGTTCTAAATCCCTCTCAGTGTATTATTGCCTAATCCATCTCTCTCCATCTTTTCCACGAGGACAGAATGAGATACTTTATCAAAAGCTTTGCTAAAATCTAGGTAAACTAAATCCACAGTATTTCCCTCACTACCAGTTCAGTAAACCTATCAAATAAAAAAATAAAATTAGATTTTTGGGATCTGTTCTTGATGAAACCATGCTGGTTCTTAGTCATCAGTTTCCCCTTCTAGGTGTTGACAATCATCCTCCCACATTTTTTTTAACCTTTACCTACTGCATACTGATACTAATACTTAGTATTGATCCTAAGTATCAGAGGGCAGCTGAGTGGCTCAGTGTATTGAGAACCAGGCCTGGGGAAGAAGGGTCCTGGGTTCAAATCTGTAATCAGGCACAATCTAGCAATGTGACCTTGGACAAGGCACTTAATCCCCATTGCCTAGTTCTTACTGTTCTTCTACCTTGGAACCAATACACAGTATTGATTCTAGAATGGAAAGTTAAGTGTTTTAACTGAAAAAGAAATACTACTAAGTATCAGTTCTAAGGCAGAGGAGCAATAAAGGCTAGGCAATGGGGGTTAAGTGACTTGCCCAGAGTCACACAGCTAGGAAGTATCTGAGGTTATATTTGAACCCAGGTTCACCTGACTGAGCCAACTAGCTGCCCATTCCAGTTTTTTCATGATCTAGGCCCGACGACTTGACTTCATCAAGGCCAACTAGCTGCTTATTTACTATCTCATTTCTTCTCTTTGTCCTAAACTCCCTATTAATTATTTTTGTTTTGTCATTTCCAGTTTAAAGGAATCAAAAACATCATAAATATTGAGAAGCTCTGACTTCTCTCCATAGTCAGTTGTCAGCATTCTGTCTGCTCCAAGCAAAGGTCCCATCCTCTCTTCGATCTTCCTTTTCCTCCCAATATGGCTTTTTAATTTTTTTCCTCCCAATATAGCATTTTTTTATAGCTTCCCTCACCAGTCTGTTTATTCTGAGCTTTAGAATTTAGAATTAGACTTTTAGAATTTAGAATTATTCTGATTTTTAGAATTTCGCATTCCAATTGTTCTCCCTGGCTCAAGTTTCTCTTTACTCCAATCCATCTTCCACTCAACTACCAAAGTGAATTTTCCTAAAGTACAGATCTGACCATTTTCTCTCCAACTTAATAAACTCCAGTGGCTCCCTATTACTCCAGGATCAAATATAAACTCATAATATTTTTATAGGGCCATGACATGCTCTTATATTCACCTTCTGTTACTTGGCCTTTATCTTCTGTACATTTTTTTTAAACCCTTACCTTCCATCTTGGCATCAATACTGTGTATTGGCTCTAAGGCAGAAGAGTGGTAACAGTAGGCAATGGGGGTCAAGTGACTTGCCCAGGGTCTCCCTCAGGAAGTGTCTGAGGTCAGATTTGAACCTAGGACCTCCCGTCTCTAGGCCTGGCTCTCAATCCACTGAGCTACCCAGCTGCCCCCTGTACATTTTTTTTAGCTCAATTGGTAGGTGAATTCTCTATGTGTCATCAGTTTCTTTAGGCAAATCCCATTTTTTCCCTCCTCATTGGAATCATTTCTCTTTATGTCTCCAGAATTTCATTCTTCAGTCATGCATTTCATCCCACCAAGTTATAGTAATTCCTGTGAAGTCAATTTGGCACCCCCTTATATTAGGACTTCAAGAACCTCCTGTTTGTTCCCTTAACTTTGGGTATTTGTATATAGACACTTGAGGCCATGGGTTTTTTCGGCTGGTTCCTTTCTTGGTTATCTTCTATGAATGTCTAAGTGTCTCACCTACTATTTCTGTCCTTTTTGATTTTTAACTCTTCCTTTTGGGAGGGATATTCATGCACTGTTTTCTATTTATTCTGTCCTTGTTAGTGTTAAGTCTTTATTAGACTTTTAAGACACCTGGCAAACCAACGTTTTATTAGGTATATTCCATTTTGGACCAGGCGTTGGCCAATCTTACATTTTATGTCAAAATCCAAATTCCGTTTTTAGACACGACTTCATCCAGTTGTTCACTTCCCAGTTTAGTTTTTCCCTTCTGCATCCCTTGCCTTCAGTGCACAACAGCCAGGAAACCCAGCTTGTGTCCTTATGGCCTCTAGTTTGCGGTCCAAGAATTTACAGTTATTAACACTGCCTTTCCGGTTCTGTCTGTAAGTCCATTTGCACCCATGTGAACGAACCATCAGAAATGAGTAGTTTTATCCTTTGTGATCAGTCTCAGGAGAGTCTTTGTTATCCAGAGTTATTAATGATCTCTTGGATGCCAGATCCAAAGGCCTTTTCTGGATCCTCACTCTTCTTGACCTCTCTGCAGCCTCTCATTGATCGCTCTCCTTGATAGTGCCCTCTCTCTAGGCTTCCAGACACTCTCCTCCCTGTCTGACCACTGTCTCCTTTGCTGGGTTCTCATCCAGATTGTTCCCTCTAATCAGGATTCTGTCCTGGCCCCATTCTCTTCTCCCTCTAACACTTCTTTCATTTCTCATCAGCTCCCCTGGATTTAATGATCATGCCTATTGTTGATGATTCCCAAATGTACCTTTTCTGTTCCAGTCTCTCTGTTGACCCCCAATCTCACATCTCCAATTTGCTTTTCAGACATCTGAACTCAATATATCCAAAGATAACCATTGTATCTCCCTCTAGATTTTGCCACCTCCTACCTTCTCTAGTACCGCAGAAGGCAGCACCATCCATCCTTCCAGTCCCTCCTGTTCACAGGCTAGATTTTTTCCTCGTATCCTGGATTCCTTACTATCTCTCACTCTCCATAGCCACTCTTTTGCCAAGACCTCTCAGTTTCCCTTTTAAACACCTCTCTAAAAGGCCCCTTTCTCTCCTCTGACACGGCCACCCCCTAGTGCAGGTCCTCATCCTCCCACTCCTGGTACTGCCTGCTGGTGGTACATAATTCTGAGCTCAGTGGAGGGACTGGGGCTAGAGAAAGAGATGCAGGTGTTATTGGCATAGAGATAACCGATAAACTCACGAGAGCTAATGACATCCCCAAGTAAGAAAGTAGAGAAAGAGAAGAGGACTCAGGGCAGATTCTTGGGGTACACTCACAGCCAGGGCGCTTGATGTAGAAGATGAGCTAGTAAAGGAGATTGAGGAACAGGCAGACAGGTTGGAGGAGAGCCAAGAGAGTTTTTATACTGGATTACTGCTGTACAGTAAGAAGAGATAAGGAGGCTGGGCTTTAGAAAGACGTATGAAATCATGCAGAGTGAAATGAGCAGAACAAGAGGGCATCCTATATAGGAACAGCAATATTGTCTGAAGAAGAACTGTGAATGACTAATCATTTTATTATTCAATTCACTCAAATTAACTATAAAAGACCTATGAGGGAAATTCTACCCACTTTTAGAGAAAGAACTGATCGATATTTATATGGTTTCATATATATTTCTATGTCAAATGGTGACCTTCTCTAATTGAGGTTGGGAAGGAAGGAGGGAAGACAACTTGCAACTCAAAATGTAATAAATGGGCAAATAAATCTTAAAAAAAAAATAATAAACTGCTGGTGGGTCTGCCTGCTTCAAGTCTCTCCCCACTCCCATCCATTTTTTATTCAGCCACTAAACTGTTTTTTTCTGAAACATAGGTCTGTAAACTCCTGTGGTTTTCCTGTTGCTTCCAGGAGCAAATACAAAACATTCTGTTTGGCATTCAAAGCCCTTCATGAACTACCCTCTCCTGCCTTTTCAGTCTTCTTCTCCCAATACATACTCTTTGACCCAGTGATGATGGCCTCCTTCTTATTCCAGGAACAAGACACTCAGGCTCTGTTCTAGACATATCCTCTGTCTGTCCCCCCATTCCTGGAATGTCTTCCTCCTCTGCTCTCACGACTGACCTCTCTGGCTTCTTTTAAGTCCCAACTAAAATCCTCCCTTTCCCAACCCTTCTTAATCCCACTGCCTTCCCTCTGTTAATATATGTTTGTATGTTATCTCCCCCATTAGATTGTAAGCTCCTTGAGGGCAGGGACTATCTCCTTTGCCTCTTTCTGTATCCTCAGAGTTTACAGTGCCTGGCACTTAGTAAGTCCTTAACAAATGTTTATTGATTGACTGCTTGAGTGATTATATCTTGGATTGCAGGAACCAGAAAGATGAGAGATCTATTGTTGTTGAGTCAACAAATAGCTGCCAGGGAATCACCAACCATTCTTCTGCTCTTCTTTCTTGGCCACTTCCTGAGTGATCTCTTTCCTGATCATTTCTCTAGCTCCACCTTATTATTGCTGGGAAGAAAAGTAGCCTCTTTCTCCTCAGAGCATTCAGTTCCATCCTCTCAGGTTGCCCCTCAAATCTCTTTTAAGCTGTAATTATAGGTGCCATTTTCCTTCTTTCTCCTCTGGGTAACACTCTTCCACTCTCTATCACCCACCACCACCTCAAAACCATTGTTCTCCACTGAAGCCTTCCTTTTCTTTCCTTTAGAAGTCTCCCTAACAGTTACATGGAGCAGAGAGAGATGTTCTTGTCCCTTCGCCCTTTTTCCTTCAGAGAGATCTGTCTGCACTTCGCACACAGATAACAGTCATTTGACTGTGGCAGACAGACAAATGTGGTACTCTTGATGCGAGTCACCACAAAGCTTCAGTCTTATTCTTTAAAACTACATGTGGGTGCTGATGCCTCAAATCTAAGGGCCTATGTAAAACTCAATGGGCATGGAGTCAGGAGGGCTCGTCTTACTCTTACTAGCTGGGCAAGTCACTTAATCCTGTTTGCCTCAGTTTCCTCATCTGTAAAATGAGCTGGAGAAGGAAACAAACAGCAAGCCACTCCAGTATCTCTGCCACGAAAATCCCAACCAGGGTCATGAAAAGTTGGATGTGACTAAAAATGGACTGAACTACATTTTTTAAAAGTTAAAACTTTTTAACAACTAATTTGCCTCAACCATTCTAATTGACTATCAATTTACCCAGTTCTTTATTTGTACTACTTACATTTTCTTCCTTATCTTGCCTTGTCTGTCCAGCTATCTTCTGCTTAACCCTGAATGTCCCTTTTCAGGCTCTAACCCCATTCCCTCATTCTTCATTATCTTCTTTATCCTTTTATGTCCTCCTTAAAATTATCCCTGATCTTGCTTTTATTAGACTCTGGACCATTTTGGGGGTCTGGAGATTATCTTCTTTCTAATTTCCCTCAATTTTCTCCTCCCTAAAATTAATCTTTGACCTGTTTCCCTAAACTAGACCCTCCTGAGACATCTATATGATTTCCTTCATTTTATTTGACTCAATTCCTCTCTTGCTTCTTTCTGCTTTTATTTCCACCCCCATGGAGGCCAGAATTGCATCTTCTTGGGGATTCCCCCCAACACATGTTTCCCCTGCTGCTTGAATACCCACCTGCACAATTTAGAATTTTAATTTTAATTTTAGTGGGCCTCAAAAACAATTAGCCAAAGGGGGCAGCTGGGTGGCTCAGTGGATTGAGAGCCAGGCCCAGAGATGAGAGGTCCTGGATTCAAATCTGAACTCAGATACTCTCCAGCTGTGTGACCTTGGGAAAGTCACTTAACCCCCATTGCTTAGCCCTTACTACTCTTCTGCCTTGGAATCGATGCACAGTACTGATTCTAAGACAGAAGGTCTTAGTTAAAAAAAAAAAAGAATTATATTAGATAAATAAGCAAGATAGGAGTAAAAGGCTGAGTGGGATGAGGGCTGAGATTTCTTATCACTACAGTGTAGAGATTTTATGATATATGGCATTACTTTTGGCTATTTGAAAATCTATTTTTTTCTTCCCTCTTCTTTAGCACTTAACTTCCCAGAGTTGTGAGAATCAAATGGGATAATAATAAGTGCTTAGCACAATGCCAGGCCATCATATGTAAATGTTAACTATTGTTATTATTATTGTTATTATTGTTATTCTTCATGGGTCAGAGTTCCAGAGTACGGTGACCTGAACAGGGTTTAACTATTATCTCTTTGCAGATGAGTCCCAGATTTATAGGAAGGCCCAGGCTCTCTCTCTTGAACACCAGTCCCAAATGGCCAATTTCCTCTCGGATATTTGAAACTGGATGATCCCAGGGACATCTTGAAACACACGTTTAAAAATAAACCTCTTAGTTTTCTTCCTAAACTCTTCTCTCTTCTAAACTTTCCTGTTTCAGTCAAAGGCACCACTATCCCATCACACCTCAGTCTTCCTCACCCCATAAGTCCAGTCTGCTGCCCAAACTTGCCATTTCTTCCTTTATAACCACTCACACAGAAGGCCCATTTTCTATATCTTAGTTCAGGCCATCATCACCTCCTGCCTAGACCATCGCAACAGCCTCCTCCTAACTGGTCACCACACCTGTGTTCCTCCTCACTCCCGTCCATCCACACCACAGCTGCCAAAATCACACGGTGTGTGTCCTCTACTCAGCCAAGTTCAGTGGCTTCTTATCGCCTCTAGATTAAAACACTAATTCCTTTGCTTGGTCATTCGAGTCTGTCACGACCTTGTCCCAACCTAAATGTTCAACTTCATTAAACACTCTGCGGGGGGGCCCCCCCCCCATACTTTGCAATCACTAACTCACTCTCAGATCTCTTTTTTTTTTCTCTCAGTCTCTTTCTCTGTCTCTCTTTTCCTTACTCTTTCTCCCTTCCCCTCTCCTTCTCTCTCTCTCCTCTCTGCCTCTTCTTCCCTGTCACCCCGCCTCTCCCTCTCTCCTTTCTGTCTCTCTCCCTCTGTGTCTCTGTCTCTCCCTTCCTCTATCACTCTCTTTCTCTCTCTCTCTCTCTGTTTCTCTTTGTCTATGTCTGTCTGTTCTCTCCCTCTCTTCCTCCTCTACACTTCTCTGTCCCTGTCTTTCTGTGTCTCTTCCTCCTTCACAGTATTCCATATCCCATCTCCAAGCATTGGTCATCCCTGCCCCCAGGGATGTACTTCTTTTCCTACCTCTACCCTCCTCTAAGATGCAGCTCAGATCCCATATTTAGCCTGCAACTGCTAATGGCTTCCCTCCCAAACTATCTTGTGGTTAAATATATAATTATACATTTATATGTAATAATACATCTAATATATAATTATACATAATAATTTAATATACAGTTACCTATTTATCTACTATATAACTATACATTTATATGTAATAATTAATCTAATATATAATTATATACTCACATATAAGTTGTCTAATATATAATCATACATTTGCATATAATATATAATTATGTATGTATATAATATAATATAATTATGCATTCATGTGCAATAATTTAATATGATATGCATACATATATGCTTATATATGTATAGATTTGCATATGGCAATATATAAGTATATGCTTATATAATAATTTAATATATATTTACATATTTATCTAATATATAATTATACGTGTGTATTAATAATTCATCTAATATAATTATGCATAATTTAATGTATAATTACATATTTATCTAATATATAACTATACATTTATATGTAATAATTAATCTAATATATTATTATATCCCCACATATAAGTTGTCTAATATATGTATACATTTGCATATAGTAATATATAAGTATATATGTAATAATTCATCTAATATGTAACTATTTACGCACATATATGTTGTCTAATAAATGTATATATTTGCATATTGTAACATGTAATTTACATTTATATGTAATATAAATATTATATATGTAATAATAAATTACATTTATATGTAATAATTCATCTAATATATAATTATATACTCACATATAAGTTGT
>NC_058132.1:83045178-83072794 GCF_016433145.1 Gracilinanus agilis | reverse complement strand
CCCCTCTCCTCTCCCTTCCCGTCTTCCCTCTTCTCCCTCCTTCCACCCCTCCGTTCTCTTCTCCCCTCTCCTCTCTTACCCTTCTCCTTCCCCTCCTTTCTCCTCCCTCTCTTCCCCTTTCCTTTTACTTCTCCCCTCCTCTCTCCTTCTCTCCCTCCCTCTCCCTTCTTCCATCCTTTCTCCCCTAGTTTCCCCATCTCTTTGCCTCTACTCCTCCATCCCCTCCTCTTCTCCTTCCCCATCTCTCTCTCACCTTCTTTCTAAGGGCTTCTACTGCCCCCGCTTTCCCCTCCCTTGACAATCCCATTCATTGCTATGACCCCCAACTATCCTAGAATCACAGCATTGGAAAGGACCTCATAAACTATCTGGCACAACCCATTTCTGCACAAGAACTACAACATCCCACGAAGGGTGATCCAGCCTTTACTTGAAAACCTTCAGGAAATCAGGACTTAATCTGCTCTTTCCCCAGGCAACCCATTCCAGTTTTGTATAGCTCTAATTATTAAGAAGTACCCCCTTTGGTCTAGCCTAAACGTTAGCTCTCTGTGACTTCTATCCCTTGCTCCTACTTCTGTCCTCTGCGGCCAGGGATTCCAATAAGTCTGATCCCTTCTTCCACATGACAGCCTTTCAAGTATTTACTTCAAAGACTCCTGTCATGTCCCCTCCCCACCCCCCCACCCCCAAGTCCAACGTTCTCAAGGCTTAAACAAAGCATTGGTTTCTCCAACTGGTCCTCATATGGCTTAACATCCAGACTTTCCATCATCCTGGTTGCTCTGGAGCTTCTCATTGCTCTTTTCCTAAAATGGAGTACATAGAACTGAACCTCAAAATCTACATGTGTAGACCAGGGCAGAGTATAAGAAGAATCTTTTACCCCACTCCCTGGATATGACACTTCAATAGAGTCTAAGACCATGAGAACATTTGGGTTGCCGTTATCATACTGCTGAAAACAAGTTGCATTTGCAAGCACTCTAAGGTCTCTTTCTTTTTCAGAGAAACTTCTTTCTAATCATATCCTCATCTTGGTTCTCACCACAAGTAGTAAATAACTTCCCAGTGTGTTTCCAGAACTCCAAATATAATAATATGGTAGAAGGGGAAAATGAATGGATTTCAAATCAGAGGACTCAAGTCAAATCTTGGTTCTGCTATTTATTGGTGGTGTTACTCAGGGCAAGGACCCTTAAGAGGCAGCTAGGTGGTAGCTGAGCCTATTGAATCAGGAGACCCAAGTTCAAATCTAGCTTCACTTGTAGAATAACCCTGGGCAAGTCATTTCACTGTTGTTTGACTCAGTTCCTTCAACTGGGAAAATAGGGAAATAACTATGCCCAGCTCACAGGATTGTCATGAGGGTCAAACATTTGTAAAAAGCATTCAGCACAGTGCCTGGCACGTGGTGGGTGCTATATTAATGTTTATTCTTTTCTGTGCCTTCCCTGGACTTATTTCTTCATTTGTAGAGGTTTGGAGGTTTTTGAACCAGATGAACTCTGCAGTTCCTTTCATCATTAAATCCTATGATTCTAAGTAAGATAATTTGGCCCAGTATTCAAAGTACCCCACATCTGGATTCCTACTCCCCTTGGCAAGTATATCAGAGAGGCAGTATTGTTCAGTCATTTTCAGCTATGTCCTTCTCTTCATAACCCCTTCTGGGGTTTTCTTGACAAAGACTTAAGAGATTTGCCATTTCCTTCTCCAGCTCATTTGACAGATGAGGAAACTATGGCAAACAAGGTTAAGTGACTTGCGTAGTCACACAGCTAGTGTCCAAGGCCATTCTCCTGTCAAAATAAATCTGGAAGCAGCACACGATGTCATGATACTGTAAAACCTATTTCCATTAGGCTAGAAGCAACCATGTATATATATAATTATGCCTTTGAATAGTATGAATTTCAATATACATGACTAAGGAATTCATAATTATACTAATTGGGACCTAGTTGTGGAAAAGTGAGAAGGGGTGACAGCAATATTGGGCAGTTTAGGGTGTCTAATCATAAGAGCAGAGAAAGGATCCTTTGAAGATCAAAGACCAGCAATGCTAAGGTGTGCAGAGGTCGTTTGGCTGTTCCTTGCCGGTAGAGAAAGAAAACTCATAGATTAAGGTCTCAAAACTTCAGGGCCTTTACAATCTATGAGAAAGATCCCATTGCAAAGATTTTAACTGCCATTGGCAGTTAGAAGTCACAGGCAAATGCCCATTGGCTGTCTTAACACCTAGTCCATTCAGTCACCTTGATATTAGCTAACATTTATATAGTACTTTAAAGTTTGCAAAGTGCTTTAGAAATACCTCATCTTCACAACCCGGGAAAGTGCTATTATCCCCATCTTACAGATGAAGAAACTGAGGCAGACTTGTGGCCAAGTGGCACAGTCAGCCTGATTAGATCTGAACTCAGGTTTTGCAGACTCCAAGTCTTGTATGCTATCAGGCCACCTAGCTGCCTCTTAATTCACCACCAATGGAGGATAACCAACCTTGGCCAAATGGAAGAATGTCTCTGGGTATGCTGAAGTCCCCTAGCTCAGTAGTCTCTAGAGTGGGGCACACAACAGAAACAGGATAATCAAGAAGAGTGGCAGTTATTTTCCCTTTACATTTGCCCAGTGTTAGCTGTGGTGGATGGTTAACTCTCCCTGCCTCTGTGCCAACTACAGCAGTACATGGCCCCATATGTTCCCTGGCCCAAGTTCCAGTGGTTCCAATTTTTTGATAAAGGTATGTTTAGTAAAAAAAAATTTAGCACTCACCTCCAATATACATATATTTATTTACACAGTTTAAATCATATCACCACTAGTGCATTATGTATATCAAAATATACACAATAGAAAAGTGAGACATAAAATAAAAATATTTAACAATGGTACAAAAACTTTTCTGCTCTCAGAAAATATCTAAGCATTGTATTTAGTAAAGACAACTGAGTGAACATCATTTTTGAAAATCTTGGTTTAACATTTTGGAATATGGTAACTCAAAAGGTTCCAAGTCCTATCATTCTTTTGCTTGACTATACATCTTTCTAATGAGTTTTCTCATTTTATCAATGAAGGAAGAGAGGGAAAGGGAAGGAAAGAGAGGATTGGAAACGAATGCTGACCTGAAAATAAGAAATTTGGTCAAGTAAATCTGCACCTTCCCCAATGACAGAGAAGAAAGTTTGGAGGTGGTGGGGAATGTTCTCTGGTGGTCAGGTGCCAGTTCCAAGTGGAGACATGGGGAAAGACAGATGGCAAGCTCCCCATAGGCCCTGGTGTCCTGAAGGTGGTAGCTAGCCTTTGCTTCAAAGTTGTCCAATGAGTAAGAGTTACATATCTTGTATTTGAAATCCGGACTCCACAGGCAGAAGTAACCACCTCCTCTCACCTCCTGCCATTTGGGTCCTCAGGCTTGTTGCTCCTCCCAGTTTCTATGGGGAGCTTCCCTGGTTCTCTTTGGGGTACAGGAGGGCAACTCAGAAAGAAGAGTAGTAAGTTCACATGCATGTATGGAACCTGGAAAAAGGAGTTATATGAAGC
Source organism: Gracilinanus agilis (assembly GCF_016433145.1). NCBI lineage: Eukaryota > Metazoa > Chordata > Mammalia > Didelphimorphia > Didelphidae > Gracilinanus > Gracilinanus agilis. Next base: position 83,069,245 of record NC_058132.1, on the reverse strand, counting down.
ACACACCCCTACAGCTGCCATGGAGACAGGCAGGGGATGTCAGATGGAGAATAATTACCTGCATACCTGGGGAGCAACAGATAATCTATCTGCAGCCCACTCTGGGTGCCCATAGGGTCAGGCAGCAGTCCCAAGTGTGCTGAACAGCTTATTCTGCTCCTCTCCACAATTCTAGTATTTTCCCTGCACTCTGCAGTGTACCCCACTCTGAAGACTCGTCCTCATTGCATCAAGGTGTAGAACATTGCAGAACCTCCGAGATCAACCCACAAGCATTTCCCTAAGTACTAATGTCCCTGGCACTGGTGCTAGGGATACAAAAGCAAAAAATGAAATAATCCCTTCCTCTTCCCCACTTTGACTAGATTCACAGTGAAAAACTTAAGGCCTTTTTTCCATGCTACAATAGTTGGAAGACAGACTGCATATTTCAAAAATTTAGGATTTTTAATGACCTCAATTTTCACTATAAAAAAAATTCATCTAATTTTTAGCACCAACATTCATCCATTGACCCCTTTGTGACTGAGTTATTATGAAATACCAGAATAGCAGAGGAAACACCCAAAGGTCGTGAAGTACATTGTTGGCAATGATAAGCTGCAGCATATTCCCAAAGCCAAATAAGAGTCCAGCGCACAAAACTGTCAACACAAACCCCCACAGCTTTTGCATGCTGGCAATTCCACGACACAAAAGATACTCAAGAGATGTTGGACATAGGGGCAGCTGGGTAGCTCAGTGGAGTGAGAGTCAGGCCTAGAGACAGGAGGTCCTAGGTTCAAACCCGGCCTCAGCCACTTCCCAGCTGTGTGACCCTGGCCGAGTCACTTGACCCCCAGTGCCCACCCTTACCACTCTTCCACCTATGAGACAATACACCAAAGTACAAGGGTTAAAAAAAAAATGTTGGACATAAAAAGAGGAAAGGATAAAAGCCCACATGATACACTAAAGGACCTAGAGGAAGGTCCCCAGTACCCCAGATTAGAATCTGTCCAGAGGACAGGACAAAAACAAAAGGTACTTCAAAGATGTGGACAATTTGTACCGATGGAAGGTATGCCTACCCTACTTTGATGGGATTACAGGTTCACTGAAAGACTGAAGGTTAGACTTCCAGTCCCAAAGATCATCCCATTTGATGGAAGCCAGGTCCCATCTGACAAGCCCAGGAATCAAAGGGACAGCCTTAAGGATTCCCCAGAGCAGCAGCCACATTTCCAGCTGCCCTAAATGTTCTACCAGTACCCAAAATCAATGGTCCAAACCCAATATTCAACAAGCATGTTGTTCCTCCTAACCTAGCTATCTGCCTATTTCACCACCATTGATCCAGGGCTCCACATTGAAATGTTCTTCCCTACAGTTAGCAGATCCTAATTGTCTCTATAATGCTTACCTAATTGTCACCTTCTTTGTGTTTTCCTGAAGAGCAGCTTATAGCCTTGTTAAACAATTACATTTGCCCATGGACAACACATCCTGACTTCGTTCATTGTGAACAGATCTGATCCTATCAGTCCTCACAGGGTTATCTAAGTCATTAACTTATCACATCTGATATATAAAGATCCTTCACAATTTTATAACTTGCTACCCTAGTCCCAATTATAAATTACATTCCAACTAAACCAAGTCTTTTGCTCATGCGATTTCCAATAGCCAGAGCTCCCACTCTTGAAATCCTATCCTATCTTCAATGTCTGGGTCAAATTCCATCTGTTCTCTATGAAATCACTCATCTCCCCAGTTGTACCATTCCTGTACCATCACAGTAAAACTTAGTATGTTATTTATGTTGCATTCTTCCATCACCAATTTGATTGTGGGCTCCCTGAAGTCACTAAACTTTTATCTGATCTTGAATCTTCCTGTTCCTATCACAATACTCCATATTTAAGCTTTTTTCTCTTCAATTAGGGCATAAAATCCAAATCCTCATCAATACTACGCTAACATGCAGGCTGGTGAACAACTAATTTTTTATTAGACTGTCAGAGCTTTGGTAGTAAAACTGATCTTACACCAAGGTTTGTGGCCACAGATAAACCTTTAAGGGGGCACAACCTAAGACCAGCTCAGAAGGATTTGGAGTCATAAGACAAGTGTGACTCCAGCCCTTGTAAAAGCAAGTACTTAGATATTACTTATAGTCTGCAAATATTTTACAAAAACATTTTTACAAATGTTATTTGATCCCAAGATAGATGCACCACTCTACAGGTAAAGAAACCTAAATCCCATCTTCCTCCATGCCTGCTCCTTGCTCTGTAAAATGAAGGGAATTTTGACTAAATCAATTCCATTACAGCTCTATATATTACGAAACCTACATTCCAGAAGGGTTTTGGATCAAAATCAAAGGGATAGGGGACAGCTGGATGGCTCAGTGGTTTGAGTCAGGAGATCCTAGGTCCAAATCTGGCCTGACACTTCCTAGCTGTGTGACCCTGGGCAAGTCACAACCCCCATTGCTAACTCTTCTGCCTTAGAACGAACATAGTATTGATTCTAAGATGGAACATTAGGGCTTAAAAAAAAAAAAATCAAAGGGGTGGTGGTATCTTCAGATGCTATCTTAGTGCTATATCTACCCATCAAGTATATGTCCTTAAGAAATAAAACCTAAGGGGGCCACGCCCTGGGACACTTCAGGGAAATTCTCTAAAAAGTCCAGGCTTCCTAAAACACACTTCTGGAGGATTGAAAAGGCTGAGGTTTGAAAAAGATGAGGCTTCTCTTCCAGTAACCATCAGACTCAAACATAAAACAGGTGAATGCATTCTATTTCTGCACTCTGCATTGGTAATCGCTAGCAACAAGTACATAGGCTGTTAACAACTATTAAACTGAACAACCTTGCATACTTTTTTTGTTACTGTACCCTTTCCCAATCCTCTACCTTGCATATTCTATAGGTCAATGTTGAAAGGGAAGACAAAAACACTAAAAAAGCACCCTCTGCCAAATAAACTTTGAACTTAAAAACTAAATAAACTTTGAACTTAAAAACTCTTCCCTCCAACCCAAATGCTCACATCCTCACATACCTTTAAAGATAGGCTCCAAAATCAACAACTAAAGCAAATAGCATTGGCTATTTTCTGGTTTTAAAAAATCTTTTATGTTAAAAGTTCCATGAAAGACTTTGGCTTTGCTGCCTGTGACCTTGAATCACTTACCTGCACCAAACCTCGTTATCAACTGAAAAAAGTGGAATGACAATGTAAATAAAAATATCACTAAAAAGAATCCAAACTATAAGTAACCTTAAAATTTTAAAATCAAATTTTAAAAAGCTAGCTTTCTAAACTCTTGAAATAGCATCAATGTATCAAGCTTTTGTTTTCAATTTCGAAAGAAAAATCAAGGGATATTTCTACAAGTGACTGGTAGGAAAAAGAAAATAAAAGGCTTAAGAGGGATTAAATTTTCTGATCCCAAATTACCTAACATTCTAGAATTTAAAGTAGTAGGTAGAAATTACAACAGAACACATAAGGAAAAAATTCCTGTCAATGAAAACCATTTACATAAGTGGCATTCCTTGTGACTGGCCTGTCAAACAGTCTAGAATGATCTTAGGTATTTCGTAGAAGGAATTCCTAGTTGAGCCAGATGGCCTCTAAAATTTCATCCAACTCAATATCTGAGTCTTAACCACAGAAAAGAATAACATTCAATAAAGAAAATTAAGTCAAGGCTGCCTAGCATCAAGGCCAAATAAAGCACAATTCATTAACCTAAGGCTTCACAAATATTTCTTTTTCATAAAAGCTTATTACAAAAAAAGAGTATATTACAAGGAAAAAGCTTCCTGTATAGAAGTCATTATTTGGAAATGATTATGATGGATTAAAAACTTTAAAAAAATTTGTAAGGATAATCCTTAACTGAAGACCCTAAAATGACAGTAATCAAATCTTATTACCCAAGTCAGAATTACATTATCTAGTGCTGAAAGGGGTACTTTTCTGTATAGTTTATTCCTTTGATGTAAGGCCACAAGCCTATAAATAATCCAAGTTTACACAAGTAAATAAAATATTCTATGTTCAATTTCCGACGCAAATCTTCCCAGTTGCTCAAAAGTACTTTTAAACCAGTTAAAATGTACATAGGAAATATATTTTTGTTTTTAAAAATTGTGACAAGACAAAGTGGTTGAAATTTACTTCTTGAGGAAGCTACATGTAATAAAAGACAATATGCCAACATGGTCTCTACATTTAGTAATTTAACTGGACTGAGACATGTCATATAGGATATTCTGATGTATAAAACACTATATAATCAGTGTGTTTATGTGCATGTTATCCAACTGGGACAAAAAGCAGTTTCCATTTCATGCTTACTAGATTTGAAATTGTAAATATTGGTGTATTATACTCTGGTGGGAAAGTAGGACTCTTATTTCCCAGTTATGTTAAGTAGGTTCAAGTGTCAAATTGCCCAGCTGAAAAAACTTTTAATATTTTATTTTATTCATTTAATTTTTATTTAATGAAGTTATTTTAGATGTTAGATCTTAAACCAGCTGATTAATTAGATCTAGAGGCAAAACAGATCTGAGAGATCAGACAAGAACGATGCCATGTCTACATAAGACAACCACTTGTTGAATTAGTGGAATACAGAGTAATGACTTGGTTCTTAAAGAAGTGTGGCAAATGATTGGGCACAAGGAAGGCCATTTTGATCTGAGGATGACTATAAAGGTACATATTTTAGGTAGACCAGTTTGTCTAGAAAACATGTAAGGGGCAAAATTAGATACATTGGGGTGAGGATGTATAATACTTCATTTGTAACAATAACTAAATGATTTCTGAACCAAAGATTTGGTTTTATAAAACTGAAAAGTGATGTTGTCAACAGAACTGTTTTCAGTTATGACACTTTTCACTCTGCTTTAGTATTAAAAATCTTCAACCTCTAAGAGATTCACTTAAAAGAATTCAATCCTCCAACTAACTCAATTTTAACTCTACAACCTTACATCGCCTTTAAATAAAACTACAGCAAAACGCTCATGGACTTAAAAAAACCTCAACAGGAAAAATGAAGGCATGCTTTCTATATTTTAAATTGGGGTGTTATCAACTATTCACAGTGGGGATCCAAATTTTAAAATGACATTCTTGTACCATCATACAATATGGAAACACCAATGGCCAGAATGGTTTTAGAAATACAGTAAATTGGTCATAAAGGTTAGAATGGATTTTTAAAAATATTGACACATAGAGAACATGCCTGAACAGGGACTGTTTACATAATTCATGGCCACTGGAATTGATGCTTTTGTGCCACCTAGCAGTAAGTTCTGGAACTGCCTGGGGCAATACTGAACCATGTGTTCCTGTCAACCATTACTTACTAAGGAATGTTCTCTACTAAAAGCAGAACTACTAAGATATGGATTCAAACTTTTTTATTATTAAAAATAAATTTCTTCAACAATCCTGGCTCTTCTTCCTTGGTTTGTGGATTTCCAAAACACTGCTCCCTTCCTTGCTCCTGTAAATTCAAAAAAGGTGTCATTATCCTAAAGGGCTTTATTTAAAAACTATTAAAATAATAAAATATCAAAGGATTTCCTAAATTCAGTTTTTTTAAATAGCTACATGTGCACAGAAAAGTTTTTAAGTATGAGACAATTCAGACAAATTGTTAATATTTGCTATAAGATTGCCAGTACAAATTATCAAAAAGCATCTTCTAATAGAGCAACTGTGCCCATCCTTCATTAGTCTCTATCACTGTCACCCTCTTCCAAAACCTTGGTTTTCTATTGCCTTCATTTATATAATCTAAACCTAGTATTCCATTTTTTCCACTTTTAATTTGGTAGTTGCCTTCAGTTCCATTATTTCTTTATATAAACCCTTAAAACATCTTCTCAAGATTGGTATTTTTATTCCCTGGAACCATTTCCCTTAATTTCCAAACCTTGGGAAAATCCTCCTGCTTCATCTACCCAACTACCCAACCATAGCTTGAGATATAACTGCGACTGTAAAAAATCCATCCCAAACCCAAGTGAGAACACCCTCCCCCCACACACTTTTTTTCTTGTACATGTCTACACATCATTTTAAACAATATTACCATGCAGTTGTATCCCTCCCAACGCCCCTTTGTACATAGTACATGGCATGGTATTTTAAAGGGAAAAAAAAAAAAAAAAAAAGGAACTAACTTTGGCACCAAATCACTTTCTTATACAACCTCTGAAGTTGTTTATTGAGGGAGAGAATAAGCATCTGAAATAAACTTTTTAAAAAGTCCTCATTTTATAAAAACTAGAATTATGTTTATAGAAATGACAAGGTGAGATGAAGGTCAAATAATTTGAAACTTCATCTCAAATTTTAGACAACGCAATCACCTACCTACAATAGAATCAAACAGGTATTAAGCACCTACTGGTTCTGTGCTACAATGTGGAGTAACAAAGCCAAAATTAATCAATAGACATTTATTAAGTGTTTACTATGTGCCAGGCACTACTGTGCTAAGCTCTGAGATTCAAAGAGGCAAAATACAGCTTCCCCTGTCTTTAAGGAGCTTACAACCTGAAAAAAACAAGAAGGCTGATTCTGATCATAAAATTTCCTTTTCCATCATATATGCATGATGAAGTCCCATGGGTATTTCGGCAAAACTGCTGTTTTTGTGAAAGTAGGTCATACAACACAACTTTTAACATACCTACTTAAATTGTTGGGTTGGTGACCGTGGCTCACTCTAGATGTGCTCATGTTGTACTGCAAGACTAAAACCAAAAGATAAAGTTAGTCACTGAGCTCAAACAAGTTATAAAAATATTACTTTCTAGATTTTGCAAGGAGGACTTAAAAGGGAAAACCCCCTCATCCCTATTCCCAAGAATTGGGATAAGCTTCTAAGAATGACCAAAATGACTCCATGCTTTCAATTCTACCAAATAAAAACAAGTTCTTAGAGCTTAGAAGTTTAAAGTTGATACCTGGGAAATCAGTAAATATTATGCATTATCAATAAACTAAAGACATCAAAAAGTTGGTAAACACTCACCTCAATGGATGAGCACTGTTTTCAGCCCACACCAATCACTCTTACCTAAAGAATAATAAACAAAGTTATTATTAAAGTCAAAAATCCAAAAATGCTAGTTATTTCACAATTTAAAAGGTAAAAATTCCAGAGATAAAAGATTGGTAAAATTAGGGGGCAAATTATGGCATATGAATATAGTAGGAGGAAGAAGCTTATGGGGCAGATAGTCTAGTTTACATAATTCTTGTAAAGATGATGTCAAAAGAGTAGGCAACTGAATTAAGAGTGAAGAATACTTCCTTTTAAATACAAAATCCTAAACTGCTATTTTCACCAGTCTGAGCACAATAAAGTTTGATTGCAACCCAAAATATACTATCCCTTATGTGAAGGTATGTGACAACTTTTATCCTACCGTCATCAAGCCCTGCTCTTTACTATATAAGAAAGCACCTCTCCTGTATTATCTTCCACCATCATCAGGCAGACTGACCAATATCAGCAGAACCCCTTCAAGAATGCCCTCCCCATTTCAAGTCTGTGATACTACAGTTATTGCCCCTTCATTCTAGGCAGATCCTTTCTTCCCCTCCCCTAAATTCTCACTGGGCTTTTATGTTAGGGCAAACTAACAATGCCACACCAAGGGAACCTGAATAATACATGGCCTTCCTCATCAGAGGGAGAGGACATCACATTCACAATGCAGGTCCACAGTGCACAAGAACAAGATCATCCTTAATTCAAGTTCCAATTCCAAGCTTTTCTTCTTCCCTAATTCCCTGTTGCACATGTACCATCCATAAGGGATACTATATCTTTTTGCATCCAACCCCTCTCCAGATTGTCCTATTCTGTCCAGCCCCTTCGCCCTGGGGGGGGAAACCCAACTTTGTCAGCACTGGTGTTTTAAAGCAACATTTTATAGGTGATGGGTTTTACAGATGACTGTGGGGTCTCCACAGTTAAGTCTTTTAATTGCCAATCATTATCTAGCAGCAATGACAGATGAATAGGAGCAGTAAATCCTCCAGATTCTTTCCCTAGTAGGCAGCCATTTGAGAACTGCACTAGCTGACAGAGAACTGACATATCAGCTAAAGGAAAAACCAAATAAGGTCCAGAACAAACAGCATGGCTCTCCAAAAACATGTCACATAACATTTAGGGAAAGGCAATAAAACACAAGTCTTGCAAATCATGTCACTGCAGCTATCAATGATTAACAATAGGAGACATGCAACCCCCATTAAAGCTAGAGTCCAAAACGAGTCACACGCATCTGTTTAAGTATTGGGGAAACTGCAACCATCATCCATACTTTGTATGTAGCTTTACAGTATTCTCAGTAAAAGCACACGTTGGATTTCATCTTTCAAACAGCACCATAACCTTGTTTCCAAGGGCCTAACAAGTACTCAAATACATTCTGGCATCACACCTCTGAGCTTCAGATTTGTTTAAAATTTAAAAGCACCAGTTCAGTTTTGAATGGTATAATTGTAAAACCATGAAATACAATGCAAACACCTTGGTATTTCCATTATTACTGAAACCCACCTATTCCCAACTTTTTTGGCTGAGGTATCTTTTTTTTTTTTGGGGGGGGGGTAGAGCCTACTGTACTAATATTCACATTTGACAGCTAAAGCAAATGGAAACCCACTTATGCCACAGGTTGCTTGTTCTATAAGAGTAAAAACCCACTCAGTTTCAAGGATGAAGAACAAAGTAATAAATAAATCCCTTCATGATGTTCCTAAAGTCCAAATTGTATGTCAAGTATGTGTACTTAGAGCATACTGACTAATGAAAAATAAACCCTAAACTTAGAAATTCAAGCACTTGTGATACGGTAGCAAATATGGCCACCGATTTAACATTTTTTTTTTTTATGCACAGAAGACCCCACAGTGTTAGAAAGCCAGATTTAGTGACACTGGTGTCACTTGCTGAGCAACAGAAATACAAACTACATCATGTTACTACTACAGTGAGCTGAACTATTCATTAAGAGATATCAAAAGTACAGAAGCTACTTGCTTGAATGGATTAGAAAGCAAAGTACAAATCTGTCTCCAGTTTGGAAAACTGTTTGCTAATGTGCAAGCTATTTTCCTGGGAAATACAACTGAAGAAAAATTCTCAAGTCAAGAAAAGTCTAGACCAACATTTGTGCAAAGTTAGCACAACTTTGCAGTTACAAAGCAGAGATCGTTACACTTGAAACCTGTTTCTTATGCATTAGCCAAGAACCAGTTCAGGGACTTAAGTCAAAGCTTCAGATTCTAAAACAACAGTTGATACAAGCTTAAGTCCATATTCCTAAAACAATATGAAGATGCTTTGGAAGACTTGCATTTTCTGGCAATTGAGTTTAGAACCATCACATTCCTAAAGCTAATCAGATCCAAGTTCACAAGGCTATTCTGGAGATTATGTATTCACTCTACATCACGACGAGCTCTTAAACTGGGAAACCATGATTCCCAGATTTTGTTCAACTTTTGGCAATTACTGGGAAGCCATGATTCCCAGATTTTGTTCTGTTTTTGGCAAATGAACATGCCACACCAGTGTCCTTCCCACCCCACACCCTCAGGGTTTAAAAGTATAGACAGGTTTGGACAAGCCACAAAAATAGAGAACTGTTCACACTGAAAGATTCCCACTTTAACCCAAGTTATTAATAAGCAAGAGTTCCCAAGGAGCCCCCTTTTTTTTAAAAAAAAATGCACAATACAGTAAACTGTATTTTTTGTCTTAGTTCACTTATCCTACAGAAATGATTACACCAAGAAGGCATAATGATAAGTCTACCCATGCTGACCTGGTCGGGTCAGTTTGCTGATACAGAAAACTACGACATGCTACAAAGTCTGTTTCAAGGTTCTAAGAGCACCCAACTGTGTACCTAGGTATGGTTTTTTTTGGTTATATATCCCCTCTTCCCCAGAGCTGCAGTGTTCAATTTTATCTTCAGAGGTATACAAGGAAACCAAAGAAAGCCACACAACTGAGTCAGATACCAAGGCATCAGGTTTGCGGTTTTTATCTCAGATTTGCAATACAGCACTGAATTCTGCTTACATTACAGCTCTAACCCGAAACCCACGCAGTTTTGATGCAAGCTAACTTCAACATACAAGTGTTGGGTGCTGCACTGTAATTTCATTATCAGAAGTGTGATGTCAGAATGCCCACAGAATAAAAGTACATAGCAAGTCACCAAGTTAGATTATATTGCTTGTTACCTACCTGTATGCAGTCGGCAATGAGAATCTTGGAGCAAGCAGGAATACTACATCCGGGTCCTAATGTCCATTGCCATTTGCGGTACTACGTTCCTCACAGTTACGCACTGCAGAAATGCTGGCTAAATGCAGTTATGTAGCAGGCCACTACTTGCACAATTGCAGTCCAAGAATACCAGAAAAACTTTCTGCCACAATAAAGTGGCTGCCAAGGAGAAGCCAAGAATCTAGATTTTAATCTACCATAAAATGCCACATAAAGTCTCACAGATGTAATGTTACAATTTCTCATAAATTGTAATCTGTTTATGTTAAATGGTATAATGCCATCTATGCAGCTGTGGGATTATGTTCCTACAAGTTTAAAAAGGATGCTTAATGTACTAAGCAAAGAGGATTACAATTTCACGGGACAGTGTGTGCAAACATGTTAAGCTTATTTACTACCTAACAGCTAAATCTACCCAGAGTGGTGGGGAGGGGGGAGAAGGAAAAGGGGAGGGGTATTCTACAGAATGCAGTTTAAGGTTAGGAGGATTGAAGTATACTTAAAAATATGCTGCATAGAAAGCACCAATGGTCCTCTTAAAGCCCAATCCAAATCAAAATTATGAGTAAGGGAGAAAAGTGAGAAGGGAATGAGAAAGTTGGGAGGGGAGGGAGTGTGTGAAAAAGGTTTTGTTTTGTTTTTTAAAGGAGAAAAATGGCTAACAATGACTATTAATAGGTTAGAAACTGCCAAACCCATAATTATGGACTAGGCTAATCACCACCCTTCTCCAAACCCATGTGGATCAAGCTTTTTAGAAAACTTCCTTTTAAAATGATTTAAATTCAAATTAGTTAAGACTACCTTACACCTGTTTAGCACAAGGATCTCAAAAGAACTTTTTGAAAGTCAATTTGAGCAGTTTACAACACTTGGTACACTGCTGTTGATGACAAATCTAATGTCAGTTGAACTGGAACAGTTTTGCTAAACTATGTTTAGCAATTTTACTGCCCACAATAATAAGGGTAACAAAGAGCCACAACTTTCAGGTTATCCATTAGCATCCTTTACCACTCTTCAAAGGTACAGTACTACTTAAAGCTTATTTTAGGGTCTGTGCCAGCATCTCTTTTATAAAGAAAGGCATGTAATCTGAAAAATAAACTGAAACATTAATTTTACAGGCAGACTTCCCAATTTCCCCGCCATCCCCACCACCCCCATACAATCAAGTTCACCCTCTAATGGGTGTCCCATGAACACCCTTTGAAAGACTTTTTAGTTATTAGTTGGGTCCTTACTACAATTCAACCAAGTTATAATGGGACTGCTTTCAAGCCAAGAGACATGTGTCCATAGAGAAGATCTCATGTGTCACTGACAGGGCAAAACTTCCTAGACTTGCATAAAATGGTAGAAAATAAATCAACTGCCCTCTTCCTTGTAACTTGATGGAGGAACAGGTACAATGAAATTAAGATTAGCTAATATCAAAGAGTCTACACCTCAATTAAGCACATTGCATGTACCCAGTTAACAACTAGTATTTGGTGACAAAACTTTCTTTGCTACTCTTTACATTTGGGGACTTACTAAGGCACCATTACCCAAGTGCTCGATTATTTTAACAAAAGGTCTGCCTTTTTACATAGGCAAACTAGAGAACTAAGCTTTAGCCTTTTGTCAAAGGTTTGGCTTAGAATTTCACATTTGCCAATTAGTACCAAGGGGGGAAGAGGGGAGGAGGAAGAGGGAGAGCAATACCATAGTAAAAGCTACATAATGTACGAGTTTTTTAATATATATATATAAAACTAAGAACAGAGCCAAACCAGTCAAGCAGAATGGTCACACCTCTGCAACTGTATTTAACACTGGGAAATCAGGCTCCCAGCACTCACAGGCAACCAACTACATTAGTATTACATCATGAAATACTCTAGAGTGAAGGATTCAATGAAGTTGACAATTAGCTGACAACACCATCGAAAACACTCCAAAAGCTTTAAGAGGGAGTAACATTTGTACTGTGTAGCATGAGCTATGCCCTCCAGATTTAGTGCTACTTTATACTGATACACCAAATAGCAACTATAGGGATATCTGCCAGATCTACAATTCAATACACTTAAAAGATTTACAGCCTGAATGTAATAATCACCACTAGCTCTCAGAAGGGAGAACTACTAGGCTCTGGAAGCTTCTAGGTTTAGTATTCCTATGCTGTATTTTGCCCAACAGAAGTAGCACAAGGAGCTGTAAGTTACAGAGTACAAATTTGTATGATTCTCCCTGTTTCATAGGTCATTCAACTACCTTACAGCTTTCTCTGGTAGGTTAACTATTTCAGGTAGAACACACATTCCCTGTTTATAGAGCCACTTAAAAGTAATGCATGAAGTCTTCACATTTAACAATCTTTAATTTGGAAGAGAAGTCAATACAAGCCATTCTTTAGGGTTTGGTCTTGGGGTAAAAGGAGGGGTGAAATGACCTATTTTTTCCAACTTTATAAACTACCAAGCACAGGGTAAAAGTCATAGATAGGGCTATTAAAAAAAAAACTCAGCCAGCCCACCCTCCTCCCCCCACCAACAGTTCTGAAACCCATTCCATAATCTTGATACATATTCCTGCAGAAGATTTACAGTTCTGCTTCAACTTACATCACCATCTCGAAAATACTCTAAGATAGCTTATCCTCATTGCTGTAGAATGTATAATGCACAGCAAGCCAATAATTACTGTTCTTTTTGTAGCCGTTACTTCTTTAAAACTAGGACCATTTGTGGAAAGAAAACTTGCCTCTAAATATATCTTCCCACAAATTTAAAGTACCTTTTCAAAGGCCAAGAAGAGTCTTAAAACTTGCATGGTATATTACCTGACCTAATATGATGGAAGCATGAATGGCAAAATTAAAGATCAAATTTATAGCTAGTTTTTTCTATTTATTTGAAGCACAGTAAAAAAAATTGGTACACTTTGGGAATTCAGTGGCACAAGGTACACTGCCATAACTTTAGGGACGTTATACATCAAAAAAAAGCTAGATTTTCTCCCTTTTTTTGAAACACTGCATTACATAATTTTACTCGCCCAAACAGACCATTTACAAATATTAGGTCAATAAATTTCTAACATCCATAAAAATGTAGCTTTCTTACTAAAATGCAAGAATTAAAAAGATTGGTGTCTAAACAAGAAAAGACAAAAAACAAACTGGAATGAAAGCCTAGATATCACATCTAAAATCGGGGCTTTTTGTTTGGGCCTTCATATTCTTCTCTCCCTCTACCATATCCTGCTGGAGTTCCAGGTCCCATTCCTCTAGGGCCCTGCCCACCCACAGGCCCAGCTCCTCCCTGCCCAAAGCGCTCAGTACGCTATTGGAACAGTTATTAACAGTTCATTATATGTAGTTGATGTCCATGTGTGTTAAGTAAATATTTTTAGAAGGTTCCGTAGTCAACGTTCGTCGATACAATCACCATTGAGTCGATCCACAGGTACCGGGAACATAGAAAGGAAAAAAGGGTAATTTGAAAATTAGTTTATGGTAATACATGCCTTGAGGTATGTTCCCACTTGATCCATTCTCATACACCTGTGTTTCAAAGAACAGATCTTCCCTGGAGTGCTAAAAAATTTAAGCATTAGTGCAGATGTGAATACCCATTCCAAAATGAGTTCTAGAATTTTTCACACCTCATTAACCCAGAGAAAGGCTTGCATACTCAAGGTCTGAGCAGAGAAATTTAGTTGACTCCAGTCAATTTCCAAGAAAGCCTAACCAGAAAGATTCAATTCACTCAGTATGAGTTGACATGAAAGGCCTACTCACCAGTTAGTGGCATGTGCTGCATTAGAGACCTTGTGCTTTTCGAGATGGGGTTAAGACAGATCTGCTGACTAAGCTGCAGATGTCTTAAAAGGTTGAAAGTTTTAATACAGTGCTACTGGACTACAAAAAGAAAAAGCATAAGAGACTAATGGATTTAATGATTTAACCTAACCAGCACAGTAACTTAATAAAAACTTGTTGCCATATTCTCACTTCAGAGCCATAGCTACATAGCCAGATACAATTTCACAGTACTATCTGTACTGTTTCAAGTTAACTAAAGACACAGGAGTGATGTGCATCCATTAAACAACCCAACATTTTCCCCAGGTCTTGTGCAAGTCCACTTTTGAGACTTCACTGTGATTTCAAGGCTTTATTGGCAACTCCCACACAGCTTTACCAACAAGCCAAAATGACTGCAATAAAGCAGTGATATCAAGACTACATATAGTGTCAGGTATTTTTGTACTAAGTAAAAAGGGTAGTGAGTGAACTCAGCAGTAGCCCCTTCTATAGTTACAGGAGCACAGAAGCCTAACTTGTTTAGAGTTGCATTTCAAATAAAATTAGATGTCAACTACTATCCCACAAAATACTAAGAATAGAGTAGAATCAGTATTTTCTGGTTCTACAACTAATACCAACAACTAAGAAAAGAATCTTTCAAAATACTAGAACTATTGAGAAGACTGGCTTCAATTCTTCCAAATAATGAATTGTCAAAATCAGCAAGGTTTTCTGGCTTTTGGTGATTCATTTTGATTACAGAGCTTATTACACTAGCTAAGAACCCAGGAGAGCTGCCATAAAGTGACACTTGTTACCATAAGCTATATGGAATCATATTTTTGCTACAAATTTGACAGGCACCTGTTTTTACCAGCATTTTAGTGAACAGTATAATATGATGGTGCACTGGCTTTACTAAACCACTCAAAATGTTATACTAAAGTATGTTATCTTTTCCTTTTTATTCTCAAAAGGCCATAAACAAATTAGCAAAGGCCATAATGCTAGTGACCTCAACTCTATTTCATTTTATTGTAAAGAGATGATTCCAGGTAAGCCACACAAGAGCTCACCATAGCCCAAGTCCTATGACAGTGATCTCAAAGATCCCTACAATTCTTTTTTAGAATCATTCTCTAAACCCTTCTAATGCCACAGTGCACTTATAAGGATGGTTGAAAGCCTAATGCAACCACTCAAACCAGTTCAAATTATTATTCTCTCAAGCATTCTTGTAAGCTATCAGTAGTAAAACTATAATACGATAGCATCAAGAGGGCTCAGATCAAGAGCACACAATTAGTATGCTAAATAATCTATAGTCTTTAAATGTACCCTTGAACAAAGTGGAGATGTAAGTTGAATTAAGAGGCTGTAACCACGGACAGACCCAGCAAGTGGGAAACGACGAGTCAGAACACAATCAGAATTCCCTTGTCATATGATAGAAGACACAGCAGATATAGGCCAGAGTCCTATCACTAAAACATGCCTAAAGCTACAAACTATGATTCTAATACATATGGCAAATACCAGCTTAAAAAAATGATACTTTGCCATGTGATTACTCCCACTTAGATACAGAGTAATCTGGTATGTTCACTAACATTAGGAATTTGGGGTTGCCACGCACTAAATCAAAAGTGCATCAGCAACAGAATGCAGAGCTTCAAACCTATTTAAGTGCCAAAGAAAACTGCAAATATTCCAGAAAGCATATTTCCGATTCCCTTATTGGCAACCTTTTCTTCAGCTAAGTTACCACACAGCTGAAAAAGCTTTCTATGTATATATGTATCGCCACACTGATCTTCCATTATCACTATTTACAAAGACTAGGGAAACTAAGAAAGTTCAGTCATCTGCCTAAAAAAAAAAAATAAAAATAAAAAAAATAAAAAAGGTGAAAATGAGAAATTCCCTCATTAAGTCCCCACAAGATACATTACCATGTCACTTCCCATCATGGAACCACTCAGGGCTGTTGGTGGAACTCCAGGGCTGGCCTCATAACCTATGCCACCACCACCTAAAGGTGGAAATTTCTGGCTTCCTGAGCCATAGGGATCTAAGAAACAAAAACAGTGGTTATAACTTGAGCCCAATTCCTCAAATTAACTAATACTGAACAAATAACATTTTCATTTTTACCTCCCATGTTCATTGCTGCTGCACCTCCCATTCTTATCTCTCTCTCACGCTGTAAAGAAAATACAAAATGCTTAATCACTGACATGGAAAAAGCTCTACTTTCTAACCATTTCGAAAAATGACAAAAACTTCAAATTCTAGTACTAAAGAACTGTTGCAATACCATAGAAGTTAAAAGAAACTCATAGCTATAGAAAAGCCACAGTTGTCAAATGTTACTTTTTATTTCAATACCTAAATATAAGCCCTTTCCCCTTTCTCCCATTTTAGTTACCTTTTGGCAATCCATAGGGTTTGTAAAGTACAGTGATGTTTAGCCCACTTTGCTACAAAAAGCGTTAAGCTAAAACACCTGATAAAAGATTAAGTTAGGCAAGAGGCTACAAGTAAAAAACAAACAAAAAAAACCCACATAAAAATCTCACTCCATATACTTCTATTATTCTGGTTCACAGGTATACCATCTTGTAACAATCTCCAAATACACTTACTGGATCCATATAACCCATCCGACTGTAACTTTCTTCTCTCTGGCGTCTCATTTGTTCTTCCATCTCACGTTGGCGAATCATCATTTCTTCTTCTCTTCTACGCCGCTCTTCCTCTTGCCTAGAAAAATGCAGTTATAGTTTAAATCTCAAAGGCATTTAATAGAACATATAAAATTAAATAATGAAACCTAATTAGCAAAAAAACCCTTGAAAATATTTGTAAGACAAAGATAAAGAATGTCAAGTCAAAGCACAACACAGTGACAGCATTGTGGAGAACAGAATTCAGAGAAGGAGCTGACATTTTGTTCTGGACATTGAACTAGTGGAATAAGACAACAGACAAGAATTTAAAGCTCTTTATACTTCAGGTTTCCTCTCATAAAACAGGAATAATTCTTTTCACTATCTCCTTGGTGCATTCAAATTTTACTACAGATCCCCTAGAACAGACAAATCCTACCTTAACTGTATTTCTTTGCGTTTCTGCATTTCTTGATTGTGAAGCTCTTCCATCCTTCTCAACTCTTCCTGACGCCGCATTAGATCTAGGAATTTAAAAAGTTCTCCCCATTAAAAGTCAGTAAACAAATTAAGTAGCACCACCTCAAAGTTGAGACCACAGCTGAAGAAACTTACCCTGACGTAAAAGATTTGCCTGATGCTCATGATAAGCATCTTCCATTTCACTTTCCAGCTTGTCTTTTGCATCTTTCATGTTTTTCTCAACCTGTTCTCTTTGCTGCTTTTCCATTTCATCTAAAGACTTCCATCTCTGGGAATATTCAAACTCAAAGGTGCCATGCTGAGCAAAACGTGGAGGGTTCTCTCTCTCCCTGAAAATTGCATAAATCTTGTCAACTTGTTTGACAGATGCAATGTTGTTCAGTTTATGTCCATGATTATCATTCAATAAAGAGTGGGTCTCTGAAGGTATAGCAAGTAGGCAACATTTTTAAAATGTCAACACTTTCTCAACTTTTCCTACATGAGCATTTATGGATCTAAGAAATCTGTCACATGCTAAAAAAACAGGTGATAGCTCTGCAACACAGGCAGATCAATTCCACTAAACAAGATTCATTAAATGAAAGGAATAAAAACCCACTCATGAAAGAGCAGCTATAAGACAAGTCAAAGGCCAAGAGCAAATAAAATCCTAAGAGTGGGCTAGGTCAGTATCAATAGATCCTAACAAAGATGTAGACAAATCAAGATCAGAGGCAAAAGTGATGGCTCAGAGTAAAGGAGATAATTGAAATAGGAAAATGGGAATAACAAGGGACTTTAAAGATGAAATTGTAAATAAGATCTAGTTTTACCAGAAAACTATTAGTGGGCCAAAAAAATGGGATTCAAGGGGTTATTATGACAGAGATTTATCCCTCAAGTAGTTCATAGCTTACACTTAAAGGTTGTTAGAAGTAAAAATTTTTTGGCTCCTCTTTAAAGTAGATGCAACTTGCCTTCCCTATAGCCTCTTTACATTTTTTGCCCCTTAGGACCCAGCAGAGTTAAGTCTTAGACACAACACAGATTTCTTGACTTTACCTTAATTCTTTCAACCCCCCCTCTGTATGCAATCCAGCTTCTCATTGTCCTTCATAAAATATGGCACATCAAACTCATAATAGAATTTCAGATGTGCTCTGATGGGACTAAGCTTTATAAACTATAATTATGGACACTATCCTCCTTTTGGAGCTATTACACGATCGACTAATGTTTAACTAATCAATTGACTTCCAAGATTTTTCACAAGTTAACTGCTATCACATTTCACTCTCATTCTAAACCTGAAAACAGCCTGAAAGCTAGTCAGGAATTTGGCTTATTTGACTTGTGAATATGAAGATGTGTAGGCTAGCTAGTTAATGGGTAAGATTTAAAATAGGTCCAAAAGCTAGGCTCTAAGAATAGCTGGTTATCAAGGGTTCTAATTTGGCCAGTTCTCTAGTGGACCCACTTTACTATCTTCATTTTTATCCATGATTTGGAGTAAGGAACAAATGAAGTAGTTCACCAAAATTACACTAGACACTTAAGCTGGGAGGGTTAGCCTAGGCTTGTCAGATCTCATCTAGGGTTCTATGCTCCATTTTTTTTTTTTTGATAGTTACTCTCAATTCTCTCTCCTCCTTTGAAATCATCAGAGGCAGATCCCACTACTTGTCAGGTATGTTATAGTAGATTCCTTTTCACATATGGGTTAGATTAAATGGCTATGAGATATGTTCAGAACTCACAATTTCTTTTCCACCTTAGAATATGAATTCTTTGAGAACAGTAGTTTTTTGTTTTGGTGGGGATTTTTTGCCTATCTCTAATGCTTAGAGAACAGTGCCTGACACAAACACAGTAGGAAGTTAATTTGTTGATATGACTCTACCACGTTTAACCCTAAGTAGTGACCAAGTGGCTATTGAAGTTGTCCCTTTTCAAGCTCAAAACACTGAGATTCTCTGGATTCCTTTTGGATATTAGGTTGGATGGAGAAATAGAGAACTATTGAGGTTGCATTCAGTTCTCATATCTGTAGGATTTTTAAAAAAAACTCTCAAGACTACTCTTTTTCATTTGGTATTCATTATCCTAGTCTGATTTGATCATTTGGATGCTATCTCCAGAATATTAGTATAGTTACTAAAGCAGATCTGGATCCAACTAACTATAACTAAATAAAACCATCATTTAAAAAAAAAAACCTAGAATTTTGCCAGAATTCTAGTTTTTTGTTTTTTTATGAAACCCTTACCTTACATCTTAGAATCAATACTGTGTATGGGTTCCAAGGCAGAAGAGTGGCAAGGGAGGTTAAGTGACTTCCCCAGGGTCACAGTTAGGAAGTGTCTGAGGTCAAATTTGAACCTAGGACCTCCCTTCTCTAGGCGCTGACTCTCAATCCACTGAGCCAGCTAGCTGTCCCCAGAAGCCTAGTTTTAAGAATCCATTCCACAACCACACTTCCCCCACACTCCTTTAAAGGATAAAAAGATATTTCTTGCCAATGAAATAATAATTTCAGTGCCTCTAGATTATAAGAGACCCTAGGCTCTTAGAAGACTATTTAGGGACTCTGAAATTCAAGACTAGGTTGGGGAAAAAAATGATCAAGCATATTTACCAATAACTTAATTTATTCCTAGTGAGTTTTTTGGGGGGTTTTTTGGGGGGGGAAAGGGAAAGAGAACCACTATATCGCATGAAACTAAACTGCCCTGTAAGGCAGAAATGGAAGGAAAACTGCAAACCTTTCAAAATATTCAAGTACAAAATATCTTACTTTTGATACATTGGATTCTTCTGTGCAAGCTTTTCTGGAAGACCATCTTCATCATCTAATTGCTCAAGTGGTTCCACAATGACTGGACGAGGAGTTCTAATGGGGGAAAAATGAAAATGGTACTAAGATTGCTCAGGTTTCAATATCTACTTTAGACAAAAACTGTACATCAATGGTGGCCAAACTATAAAAGCAGGGACCACTAAAACCATATTTAAGGATTCTTGCAGGCCACATATTGACTTAGAAAATCTCACATTAACACTTATCTGTTTTTTTTTTTTTTGTCAAAATATTTCCCAAATATCTGATTGAGGCTACACTTGGGAATGTTATAGACCATGTGTTGGACACCTCTGTGTTATACCTCAATCACTATAGTAAATTTAATAGACGAAAATTTGGAATAGCTTACGTTGTTAGCAAAAATACTCCTTCACTGCACCGTTCAAATGCCTTTCTTGCAGCTGGCTTAGAAGCAAATTCGACAATGCCTTTCCCTGTAGATCTTCCTCGATCATCAACAATTACGACAGCTCTTTCAATAGGTCCAAATTGGCTGAATGCTTCTTCCAGTAATTCATTGGAAACATAGGGTGAAAGATTTCGTACAGAGAGGGCAGCGGCATGTGTGGCAAAACGAACACGAAGTTGTCGCCCTCTCATGGGTGTATCATCAAGTTCTGCTTTTGCAATTTCCGCCAGGGCTCTAGATTCCTGAAAGTATCAGATATTCAAATCCAATTTAATAACTTTGGGACAAAGTACATAATTTTAATTTATTTAATTTCCCAAAGAGAAAGAAACTTCCTTTGGGAGAACATGTTGGTCTAGAAGACCCTAGGTGGACTTTTGAGACCAAGGTGTTCTAATTCTATGATCTTACCTCTTCAGATTTATGTAGTTAGAGGTACAAAAGTCTTGGGTTCAAAGTGTTCAAATTTGACCTCTAATACTAGCTGGGTAACTGGAAGCACCATCATTACAGTTTATTTACAAAATTGGGGTAACTATAGTATCTACCTCAGAACAACTATAGTAGCCTTGGGAAACCTTTAAGGAGTTCAAGTGCCCAGAAGGCAAATTCAAGCTGTCTTGTGAGGCAGAGAGAATGGAAGGAGAAAGTGCTTGCTTTAGGAGGCTGGACAGAGGGATGGAACATGCAAAAAATTTCCTTTGGCTCTGGGGAAGAGGAGGAACAGAGAGCAGCTTCCCTAAGTGCCAGCTCTGTACACATACCACATCTTCACCAATGAGGAACTATAGCATCATACCTTATAGAATGTACATAAACTGGTTTGCAAGTTTTAAGATATTATATAGGATTGACAGTTATTTATGTTATGTACCCCCCCCAACTGTATACCAAGTAGCATGTAAAAAGTTAAGCAATATAAATTATTTAGTCCCAATGGTTCATTTGATAAGATTCACCAAAATATTTAAGAGTGTAAAGTAGTATAAGTGTTGGAATAAAGTTTACATACAGTGGTACCTGTCCTGTTAGAACTTAAGGTCTACTAGATTAAGATAAAGAGATATTAATAGTTATTTTTGATGTAATCTCTTCTATAGAAAAATGACACAATTACTAGGGTGCATGATTTGCTCATGGTCACAGTTATTAGCAAGGTCATTCCTGATGTTATATAAAGCATTTTGCAAATCATAAAGTGATATAAATATATTATTACACCACAGTGCCACTCACAGATATAACTACGTTGGTGAAGTGAAAAACAGAACTGTAGAAAGCAAAAAGAAAGGTTCTCTGGCAAAACATTTGTAACAAAAAAAAAAAAAAATGATAAGAGCTTTCCCCAAAAACTTACTGCCATACTATGCTTAAAATTTGAATAACTATTATCTCCAATCTTATAACTAAGACTTGAGTTCAAGTCTTACTCAAGACTACATGTTTTACTCACAAATGGTTATAGAAGCTAAGTGATAAGAGTCTGAAGATTAACATTTGATTATAGTGCTTTCCAGCATAGTACAGTGCCTCTAGTGGATCAGTCTAAAATAATCATGTTAAGAACATCTGTAGGATGCTCATCAGCTATACCTACTGCCTGGGTCCCGAAAATAGATATATTTAATAAATGTTAGAAATAAGCAGTATTAATATCTGCTGGCTTAATAGCTAACATTTTATCGAGTATGTTGTATACACTACAAATATAAACTGTTTACACCTCAAGACTAGGAAATTTGCAAATAAACGTAGGTAGTCTCTAGGCCAGGTGAGTAAAACCTCTGCCAGATATCCTTCAAGACAATAAAGTCACAATAGGAGCATCATTAAGTATCACCTAGCTACATCCCAAATCATGAAAGGACTCCCATCTTTCAAGTGAATCCATAGATGGAAATCAGACTTTCAGGCTCTTAAGTGTCCACCCCCTCACCCATAAAGTCCTAAAGCCAAAAAAGAAAACAAGCTGTAGAAAATAAATGTTTTGTTTATATATGTATCTTGTAGTAACAGAAACACACTCACAAGTTTGATGAATCCGAATCCTTTGCCCTTGTTGATAAAGACTTCACCAGGTTCTCCATATTTAGCAAATAATCTTTTAAAGTCCTCATCTGTAATATCAGCTGGCAGATTTCCAACAAATAACCTACATCGTTGTGTGTAAGTTTTCTCTCCAGGCCTCCTCAAGAGAGACAAATTTGCTTTAAAACCCTAAAAGAGGGGGAGGGGAGAAAGGTCAGAAGGGAAATCAGTATCCACGAAGTTAACAATTTCTAGTTTTTTCGAACATTCCACGGAAGAAAAATTTACTTTAACTGTCACCCTTATCAAAGTTTTTATTCCGACCAGGAATTAAACCCATGGGGAACATAAATTTCATTTTAGCCTTTAGGGTTTTTCCCCTTTTTATCACATTCCCGTGGGAGAAGGGCGACAGGAGGAGGGAATATTTAAAGTGACAAGACTATTCTGGGGCAAAAACAAAAAACAAGCATCCAAGGGGAATGGAACCCAACAAGAAGGTAAACAGAGGCACGCTGGCAGGGTCAGGACACCAAAAGCGCCTCGGCCGGGACCACCACTACATCCCCGGAAAGCAGTCGGAGCCCAAGCAGGGGAAGTACCTGAGCTCCCCCCTAGCTCCTCCTCCTCCAACCAGCGCCATCTTACTCCATATCCCAGCCTCCCTCATTTCTCCCCAGGCACGCAAAGTCCCCTTTAGGATCCATTACACCCTAAGGTGGAGAAAATGGCGCCGACGCGTCACCGAACCCCCGGGCGGTCTTCGTACCGCCCACCCCCACCCCCACCGCCAACTCGCGCCACGCGAGGCCCGGCGCGAGTCGGCAGGCGGGCCCCGCTCACGCATGCGTCGAGCCACCTAGCTGCCGACAAAATGGAGTCCAAGGCCTTGAGAGGGGGAGGGGGGGAAGAGAGAGAACAGGATGGGGGCTGGCCGCCATTTTAACGCGCCGCTTACTCACCTCCGAGTCCGAGATCTTCTCTTCGCTGCGGCCCGTAGGTCCGCCGGGCGAAGGGCCCTGGTGATGGGGAGGCGGAGGTGGTTGCTGCTGGTGGTACGGCGGGTGATGCTGTCGGCCCCCGCGAGGTTCCCCGCCGCCCCGGTGTGGCGGCTTCTGGTGTCCTCCTGGAGGAGTGAGGCCAGGTCCGCCGGGTTTAGGCCCTCCAGGCATCTTGCCTTTGGGCCCGCCGGGGCTTGGGCCTGGCTTAGGCCCAGCGGCACCTGGGGGCGGAGGGGGCGGGCCCCCACTCGAGGCAGAGGACACAGCCGGGGTCGAAGAGCTCTGCTGAGGGGCCCCAGGAGGAGCCGACGGTCCAGATGAGGCCTGCGAGGAGGCCGAGCCTGGGCCTGAAGGCCCCCCAGAGCCCGGGGGCGGTGCAGACGGAGCGGAGACAGAGGCCGGAGCGGCAGTGCCCACCGTGGGCCCAGGGCTGCTGCCCGGAGGGAGGCCCGGCTTCGGCGGATCTGGCGACGACGCCTGTTGCTGCTGCGC
>NC_058132.1:82992445-83035257 GCF_016433145.1 Gracilinanus agilis | reverse complement strand
CCGCCTGTTGCGCTTGTTGCTGCGCCAGTACCTGCGCCGGAGGCGGCGGGATGGAAGGCTTAGGCCCGGTCTGGACGGGGCCTGGTCCTAGCGGCCCTCGATTCTGGCTCAGGCCCATGCCCGGCGGCGGTGAACGGAAGTCGTGGCTAAGGCCGCCGCCTCTCCCTCCACCACCACCGCGCCGGTGGAAGCCGCCGCCGCCGCCCCCGCGACTCCGGAACCGGTCCCGGGACATGTCCGTGATCAGCGGGCGGGCGAGGCAAAAGCGGAGAAGTCGCTCGGGGAACGTGGAGGCCACCTTGCTGATCACAAAATGGCGGGGGACACAAGCCCCGCGCCGCCTTTGTCCTCCCTTTATATAGGCCGTCAGCTCTGAGCCCGCCCCGTGCGTTCCTAGACGGACAGCTAATTGCACCAATAGCTAGGCGAACGTACAATGACGCAATCCCGTCCTCCCTTACTGGTTCGCCTCTAAGGGGTGGGACCCGTGCCAGGACCGCTTGTCTGAGCTAGCCAATGAACAGGAAAGGAAAGGATTTCTCGCTTCTTTGATTTGCTGGCGAAATTTGAATGAGCACTCGTGGGCGACTGATGTGTGTAGGTTGGGATGGTTGGAACATCTTGTCTAGCTATGAGGCTGTAAGCGTGGCTTTGTACGAGGAGTAAGGATTTAGAGCTAGAAGGATCTTTAAGCACCTCTCGTTTTACAAGGAGAAAACTTAAGGCCCACGCAGCGTGCGACTCAAGTTGATGCAGGTCGTTTAGTGGCAGGGGCCAGCTCTTCCGGCCCCCAATGCTTTGCTTTCCCGCAGCACAAACGGTCAAATAAAGCCGTGAGCCCTGGGGACGAATTCCTAAGACTTTCTCCATGCCTTTAAACTCACAATTTCAGAGTAAACTAAAAGCATCTTACTAAGCACTTCCTAAGTGTTAAAGGCCCTTCTAAGCTCTGCAAAGACTTCTTTAAAAAGAAACAGTCTCTGCCCCCCAAGCAGCTTTCACTCTAATGAACTTTGAGAATCTGCGGTCTGACCCCCGCCCCCTCCTAGTACAAAGCTGGAAGTTCTAGTCAACGGATTTGAACGTCCTGCCCAGGAGCAAGTTGGAGGCAGGGGTGAAGCTCAAGGTTTTGGTCACTAGTTCTCTCAGGTCCCCATATGTTCTCAATAGGCTTCTACTTCCCCTGATGCCAGTGGGTTTCTTGGGAGGGAGAGGTCCAGAACAGTTAGTGGAAGTCATCTTCTGAGGCGGAGCAAATAGATGAAAGGCCTTAGTTTGGCATCCAAAGCTGTCCACTATCGGGCTCCTGCTTGCCTCTCCTGCTTCATACTAGGCCCTGTCATTTGTTCTACATTCCAGCCAAATTAAATTCTCATTATGCCTTCTCTCATCTCTCAGTCTGCCTACTCCATACCTATACATCCCTCCTCACCATACCCTGAAGTCTATCCCTTTCCCCAAATCACCTCCATTTGGAAGCTTTCCCTCTCTCACCTAGTGAAAGTGATGTCTCCCTCATCCTTCCCTAGAACATTCCCATTCCTTAGTCAGGTATGTGTCTCCCCAAGGAGGAAAGGCCTTGTCGTGGCCATCTTCCAGCTGCTGAATTCCAGCATGAAGGGTGGTTAGTAAGCGCGTGTCCCAGAAAAACAGATTTCAGTATTTGGAAAAACTTCCTGGTAAAAGTGCCTAGAGGACACAGTAGTGTTGTCAGCAGGAAAAAGAAGAGATTGGGAATCAGAAGACCTCAGCTTTGCTTCTTACAACAGAGCTACTTTGCCCGAGTTTACCCATGATCTTGGGCAAGTTACTTAACTCCTCTGGGTCTCAGTCTCCTCAAATGTAAAAAATCATCTCTAAGGTGCTTTATGGCTTATAAAGACTTTAATCAGAGGCAGCTGGGTGGCCCAGTGGACTGAGAGCCAGGCCTAGAGAGGGGATGTCCTGGGTTCAAACCTAACCTAAGACACCTCCTAGCTGTGGGACCCTGGGCAAGTGTGTTAACCCCAATTACCTAGCCCTGACCATTCTTCTGCCTTGGAAACCATACTTAGTATCACTTCTAAAACAGAAGGTAAAGGTTTAAAAAAAATTTTTTTTAGAAAATAAATAAAGCCTATGATCTTATTAGTGGTAGTAAATTTCCTCATCACTAAAGGATGAAGTAAAAGGCTGGTCAACCATTAAGCACTTACTACATGCCAGGCACTGTACAAAGTGTTAGGGGTACAATGAAAAGCAAAAGGCAGCCCCTGCTCTCAAGGAGTTCACTGTCACAGGAGAGACACTATGTGAACAACCATGTACAAACAAGATAGATACTGGATAACTGGAGATAATCTGAGGGGGAAGGCACTGAGATCAAGGAGGCCCAGGAATGGTTTCTTGTAGAAGACGGATGGGCCTTTGAAAGAAGCCAGAGAAACAAGGAGGCAGACTGTGGAGAGAGTTTTAAGAATGGGCAATAGAAACCCTCAAAGTCATGAGTGAGGAACAGGCAGGCAGCCAGTATCTCTGGAGCCAAGAGGACATGAAGCAGATTAATGTGTAAAAAGACTGGAAAGATAGGAGAGATCCAAGTTATTGGGGACTTTAAAAGCCAAGCAGAGAATTCTGCATTTGACCACTTAAAAGAGACATATTTTAAGAATTTTGCCAAAGCACAAAAGACATTATCCCTTCCAATAATCCCTGTCACTTCTCAGACTAGATAAAAACATGAATTAAATAAATGAATAGCCATGAGTAACCAGGTAGCACTGGTTTGAGTACTGGGCCTGAAATCAGGAAAACCTGAGTTCAAATCTGGCCTCGCATACTTAATAGCTCTGTGACCCTGAGCAAGTCACTTAACCTGTTTGCCTCAGTTTCCTCATGAGTCAAATGAGCTGGAGAAGGAAATGGCAAACTACGTTAGTATTTGTGCCAACAAAACCCCAAAATGGGGTCATAAAGAGTTCCACACAACTGAAGTGACTCAATAACAAAAGCACCCTTATTACTGGGCAGAGTATATAAGACTCACAGCTTTACAATATAGTTGGCAAAATTCATATTCCCGAATATAAATTTGGTGTAATGGGAGTGGGAATAGAACTCCTGGATTTGGAGGTAAAACCCTTGGTTTGATTCCTAGTTGTGCTATTCATTACCTCTCTGACCTTGGGTAAAGCCACGTTGCCTCAGTTTACCCATTTGTAAAATGAAGTAGTTGGACTAAATATCTTTAAGGTCCCTTCCAACTCTGAATCCTATAATCAGTATGTACTTTTTCTCCATAATTATTGTCTGACTAATACAGGGATTTGCTTTACTTCTCAATACATTTGTAACAAGTTTTGTTATTGTTTTTCTTGATTTCTCAGTGGAAGAAGAGTGGGTCAGGGATTGAAAGAAGAGAATATGGACCTGAAAATAAAATGAAATTTAATTTTTTAAGGCTTTCCTTTCTGACTTATAAGTGATACTAATTGTTAATTCTAAGGCAGAAGAGCAGTAAGGACTAGGCAATTGGGGTTAAGGGACTTGCCCAGGGTCACACCACTAAGAAGTGTCTGAGGTCCAATTTTGAACCCAGGTCCTCTATCCTCCAAACCTGGCACTCTATCCAGGTAGCTACTGTGCTATTTGCCTGCCCCAATGAAACTGAATTTTAAAAATGTTATTGATTGACCTCTCCATAAGGACCCACCATTTTGTAAACCTTAAATTGATATATTATTGTGAATTGTTTTTCATGTTGTTAATAACATCAGGAATTCGAATAATCTATTCAAATTTTAGTATTAGTATTCTACTACTATAATAGTATTATTTACAACTCTAAATTATGTACCATTTTATAGTTTACAAGGTACTTTTTTTGCTATGGTTATTTTTGTAGGGATGAGGCCTACAATTGGAATTTCATTAGCATAGGTTGGCAGTTCTCAAACTTTTTGTTCTCAGGGCCCTTCACACCCTTAAAAATTATTGAAGATGTCCTCTCAAGGGAGCTTTCACTTATGTAGGTTATATCTATCCACATTTCCCATGTTAGAAATATATTATGAAAATGGTTTTGCTCTCAAAGGCTCCCACCACCACCACCACCACCGCCATTACTACCACCACCACACTGTTAGAAATAAGAGTCAAGAGGCAAGTAATGTCCAGAAGCAAAGCTTGGGCCTGGGCCTTCTAAGCTTGAAGGCCAGTTTTCTCATCAACTATGCCAGACTGTGATAAAAACAGCAGCAATATTGCTAGAGATGATAAATACTTCTTTGTATTGAGTCAGGGAAAAGTTTGTCTTTTCAGCTGACCTTGTTTGATTCTTTTTATGGTACAAGTAGAACCACTCAAGGCAATATTTTCCCCTTTTTTGCTTTCATAGTGAGACCAGAAGAAGGAGCAGCACCAGACAGTAATGAATACAGGATTTGAATACAAACTGGAGTTTTAATACCATTTAGTCCCCGTGCAACCATGGGTAAGTCAAGTCCTCCCTCATATTTAAAATGAAAAAGTGGGTCTAGATCACCTCTCAAGGTCCATCCAGCTTTAAATCTATGATTCTTTGACTCTTAGAGTTAAAATGAGTGCCTAATCACTATAATTATCTCATCCTACGTACCCACTAATATTGGTTTCTCTTCTTGTAAAAGGCTTTGGGGGGGTACATTTTATTTTTCTGATTTTTGTACAGCATATAATTTTATAAGCCATTACAAATTCTTTTGGGAAAAGTGAGGTTTTAAATAAAGAAAGAAATGGCAAATCTCTCTACTATCTTTGCCAAGAAAACCCCAAAAGGAGTCCTGAAGAGTTGTATATGCCTAAATAAGAATAAGAAAGAGAAGCAGAGGGGATAAGAGTGCTGGACTTGGCATCAAGAAGACCTGAGTTCAGATGATGCCTCTGATAGTTAATCGTTGTATGACCATCAGCTAATCACGTTTTATCAGTGAGATTTCTAAATTTTAGACCAATTGCAATCTGCATCTTCTCAATTCTTAAGCAAAGAAATAAAATAGATGCACTTTTCTGATTTCTGCACCTCTTCCCTCTTGCTGTCCTCTCTGTTCTCTACTTCAACACCAATGTTAGGGAGGCAGCTATACCTGTTGCCTTCATAGTGCCACCACCAGCTCCTTAAAGAATCTGGTTTCCTATCGCTCCCATCATCCTGGATGGAGGTTAACTCCTCTAGACTACTTATTTGGGGGTCACCTTCTCCTAGGGCTAGGACTAAGGTATCAGAGGGAGTCATTGAATCTAGCCATGTTGGGGGAAAAAACCTCCAGTAATTTCTGAACTGCTAAAATAGATGTCACCGCTCTTACATATTACACAGAGTAATGAAGTACCACTAACTCAGAGCCTATTTACATTTGCTTTAATAATAATAGTTAACGTTTATATTGGATTCATTATGGGCCAGACTCTATGCTGAGTACTTTACAATTTATCCTCCCAACAACTCTGGGAGGGAGAAGCTATTATTATCTTAATTTGCAGAGGAGGAAACTGAGGCAAAAAAAGGTTAAGTAATTGCCCAAGGTCATACAACTATTAGGTATCTGAGGCCAGATTTTAATTCAGATCTTACTGACTCAAGGCTTGGCACTCTGTCCCTTTTACTACCTAACAGCTTTACACATGCTCATATTTTATTTTAGTTTCTCAATTACATGTAAAAAATTTTAACATTGATCTTTTTTTAAAACTTTACCTTCTACACAGTGGAATAGCTCGTTGGCTATGGGAAGGGGGTAGGAGGAGGGGAAGGAAAGAACATGAATCACCAAACCATGGAAAATGTTTCTTCATTAATCAATAAACACATTTTTTTAATAAAAAAAAAAAAAAACAACCTTACCTTCTGTCTTGGAATCAATACTAAAAAAAAAAAAAAATTGGTTTTAAGGCTGAAGAGTGGTAAGGGCTAAGGCTTAGCCTTAGTGGTTCCCAAACTTTTTTGGCCTACCGCCCCCTTTCCAGAAAAAAATATTACTTAGCCCCCTGGAAATTAATTTTTTTAAAAATTTTAATAGCAATTAATAGGAAAGATAAATGCACCTGTGGCCATCACCACCCTCCCTGGATCGCTGCAGCACCCACCAGGGTGCGGTGGCACCCACTTTGGGAATCACTGGAAGCAATGGGGGTTAAGTGACTTGTTCAGGGATCCACAGCTAGAAAGAGCCTGGGGTCAAATTTGAATCCAGAATGGGAACCTATAGGCCTGGCTCTCCATCCACAGAATCACCTAGTTGTCCCTAACATTCATTTCTTAAAATTTTGAATTTTAAATACTCTTCCATATGTCCCTTCCCTCCCTGCTTCTGGAGAAGTCAAGGAATTTGATAGAGATAATCCTTGTTTACATACAGTTCTAATCAGTTTGGTTATCTGATTGCCAAATCCACAACAAATTAGAAAGATCAGATTAGAAAAAGTGGGAAGTCCCTTGAGATAGGCAAATTGGCTTGCATTAAGAAACAGCAAGGGCTATAAAACTATAAAAAACTCCTATTAAAAAAATAAAAGAATCCTAGCAAAATTTTAAAATTATTATAGTTAACAGTTTGTTAGCATTTAGAAAAGGACAACCTGGACACTAAGTCAAGAACAGGATCCTCTATGAAACTAAATTCTGCTTAATGATAATGATAATAATGATGATGATGATGATGATGATGATGATGATGATGATGATGATAGAGGGCAGCTGGGTAGCTCGGTGGATTGAGAGCCAGGCTTAGAGATGGGAGGTCCTAAGTTCAAATTTGATCTCAGATACTTCCTAGCTGTGTGACCCTGGGCAAGTCACTTAACTCCCATTGCCTAGCCCTTACCACTCTTCTGCCTTAAAACCAATGCACAATATTGTTTCTAAGATGGAATGTAAGGGTTTAAAAATAATAATAATAGTCAGTGTATTTATAGTCTTTAAGGTTTGCAAAATGTGGTTATCTCATGCAAAAACCAACAGAGGATTCTAAAAGATTAATGAGGAAACCAGCTTCCAGTGGTATGCTGATAAATGTTTAACAACCTGCTTTGTGAAAAATAAAATGCATACCAACATCCTTTTTTTAACCCCTTACCTTCCATTTTAGATTCAATACTATGTATTGGTACCAAGGCAGAAGACCAGTATAGGCTAAGCAATGGAAGTTATGTGACTTGCCCAGGGTTATACATCTAGGAAGTATCTGAGGTCAAATTTGAATCCAGGACCTCCCTAGGCCTGACTCTCAATCCACTGAGACACCTAACTGTCACCGTATCAACATACTTTTAAATTTAATATGTATGATTAACATTTTCTCAATCACTTTCTTAAAGGAACAATAAATCAAGCCCCAGTTTGTAGTGGTTGCTGATTTCTGAGGTATAAATGCTCACCCTGAATTTTGTTTTAGAAATTTTTTTCTCATTTATACATAAATAAACAATGTTAACTTTAATTGTTATTTTTTATTTTTTTAATTTTGTGTTCCATATTCTCTCCCTCCCGCCCACCCCTCCCTACCCCACAGACAATTTAACAGTTGGCTCTCATGGAGCAGGCTCCAGAAAGTTCCTAGCAGCTTCCCTCTTTTTGGGAGAGAGAAAATGAACTAGAGGTGCAGGACAAAACAAACCATATCAGACATAGACAACAAATGGATTTCTTTTGCTTGACTATATTTTTTTGTTACCAGGAAGAGCTTTTAGAGGGGGAAAAGCAGGGAAGAAAGAGATATAATGATGCAAATAAGTAGAAGGGAAAAATACCAGTAAAAAATTAAAAATATACAAAGGAGAGCAGAAGGAAGTTTGGAGGGGGATACACAAGTAGGACAGTGTTGGCACAATCCTGTTAAATTCAAGATACACTTTAAAAAATTAGCTTCCCAGAACAGAAATTCCTCAATTTGAAGATCATATTCTTTTATTCTGTTTTTTTATAAATAAATTCTCACTCTCTATGGATGTTTGTTTGGCTTATATGGAAACAGAAATTTTGTCTTTAAAAAAAAAAAAAGCAACTTCTGTCTAAAAACAATACTTCTCTCTCTCTCTCTCTCTCTCTCTCACACACACACACACACACACACACACACACACACAAAATTTTGCTAAACTAATAGCTATAACATATCTGGAAGCCAGTAAAATACTGAATAAAACACCTCTTAGTATAGGAGAAGGAGACATATAGGCTGAATGATAGGACACCATTAAATGGTTTCTCAGGTGGTTGACTAACCAGCCCTGAAGAGGTGTGATAAATCAGTCAGTATTATCTGGAAGGATTATAGAACCAGAAGCAGCAATTCAATGACCCAGGACAATTCTGAGGGACTTATGAG
Source organism: Gracilinanus agilis (assembly GCF_016433145.1). Taxonomy (NCBI): domain Eukaryota; kingdom Metazoa; phylum Chordata; class Mammalia; order Didelphimorphia; family Didelphidae; genus Gracilinanus; species Gracilinanus agilis. The sequence goes on along the minus strand of NC_058132.1, from coordinate 83,026,915 downwards.
AAAGAATGCTATCCACATTCAGAGGAAGAACTGTGGGAGCAGAAACGCAGAAGAAAAACAACTACATGATCACATGGGTCAATGGGGATATGACTGGAGATGTAGACTCTAAATGATTACCCCAGTGCAAATATTAATAATATGGAAATATGTTTTGAACAATGATACATGTAAAACCCAGTGGAATTACTTGTTGGCTACTAGATAGGGGAGGGAAGAGTGGAAGAAAAGAACATGAATCATGTAACCATGGAAAAATATTCTAAATTAATTAAATAAAAAATTAAAAATAAAAAAATCATCTAGTTCAGTTCCTCATCCATGAGTTACAGACTTTCTGTTGTCCTATATTTTTATTATTGACTTGGAGTAACACATAGATGGTATAAAGCTAGGAAAAGTAACTAACACTTTGTTTTTTGTTTTTATTTTTTCCATGGTTACATGATTCATGTTGTCTCCCCTCTTTCCTCCCTGCTTACAGAGTTGACAAGCAATTCCACTGGGTTATATATAAAATCACTCAAAACCTATTTCCATATTATTAATTTTTGTAATAATCTTTTAAAACCAAAACCCCAAATCATTTATCCATATCAACAAGTGATAAATCATATGTTTTCTTCCAAATTTCTACTCTTACAGTTCTTTCTCTAGATATGGATACCATTCTTTCTCATAAGTCCCTCAGGATTGTCCTGGATCATTGGATTGTTATTAGTAGCAAAGTCTATTGCATTTGATTGTTCCACAATGTTTCAGTTACTGTGTATAATATTCTCTGGTTCTGCTTATTTCACTCCACATCAATTCATGAAAGTCTTTCCAGTTCTTGTAGAAATCAATCAATTCATCATTCCCTATAGCACGAGTATTCCATCACCATCATATACCACAATTTGTTCAGCCATTCCCCATTCAAAGGACATCCTCTCATTTTCCAATTTTTTGCCACCACAAAAAGCACATCTATAAATATTTTCGTATAAACAGATCCTATTCCCAACATACAAATAAGTGAAAGACAAAATCTGCTCTCAAGGAGCTTATAATCTAATAGGAAAAGATAGCACATGTAAGGAAATTTTAAAACTAGAGGTGAGGGAGGCAGGGAAAAGGGTATGATGATGGTACAATGAATGCAACTTCAAATACTTAAGCCCTTCAAATACTTAAAAACAGGGAGAAGCTTGGAAGCTCAATGGATAGAGACCCAGGCCTGGAGATGAAAGGACTTGAGTTCAAATTTGGCCTCAGATACTACTTCCTAGCTATATGATCCTGGTCAAGTCACTTAACCCTCATTGCCTAGCCTTACCACTCTCCTGCATTAGAACCAATATATAATGCTGATTCTAAGATGGAAGGTAAGGGTTAAAAAAAAAAAGTTAAAGACAACTGTCATGTCCTCCTTCCCTTTACAAAGAAAGTATTCTCCAGTCTCAGCGGCTCCATTTCCTTCAACTGAAGGATAAGAAAAGGCGGTTGGTGTATCAAATGATTTCCTCCACCAAAATATATTGAGTAATAATATAATTAATATAATAAGTACAAGAAATGGAGCTGGTGGCAAATGGTGGTGATCATAAATATTTGCTAATATGTATATTATATTATTGCATTTATTATTATTATATATTGATCTAAGATTTGCAAAGTGCTTTCCATCTATTACTTCAGTTGAGCTTCACAATACTCCTGGGCAGATCTGAGTTTAAAGCAACACAGACTTGTGACCCTGGTCAAGTCATTTTACTTCTATCTTCCTGTGAAATGTAGATAATAAAAATACTTACCTCCTAAGTTCTTGTAAGGATCAAATGGAATAATATATGTAAGGTGTTTGGCACAGTTGGAAATGTTTTTAAATGCTAACTACTACTATTTTATCTATTTGAAACTAAGTTGTCTGAGCCCTGCTATGGTTCTTCTCACTAGAACACCTCACTGTCAGTATAACTCCATTCTTCTTTTTCAACTAGACTAAGGAAGCTCCTCCTTCAGCACCTCAGGTTAAGCTTAAGCCATGATGGCCACCACCTACTGACCCATTGTAAATGCTTGATAAATCATTCTATAATTCATTACTCCTTTCCTAAGACTAAACATAGAAGGGCTTTCTTTCTTTCAAAGTAATCCTTACAAGAAATGTGGTGTGTAATTAATTATATAATATGTATTTATAGGATTCCCTGGAGGGCAAGGAATCTGGTTAACATACAAGATGAAACACAATGTGGATACCTAATAAATACAAAGGAATGTTAATACATGATTAATTACAGTCCTCCCCACCTCCTCTATCTGGGTAAATCCAGCTGCTCTGCTTCCTCTGCTTCCTTCCCCCAAACTGGAAGGTCTCCCTTCCCATCAATACGTTTGTTTATAACTCTCTCCCTTCTCTAGATGGAGCCACGGGCTGGGCTTCTAATCCCCTGCCCTCACACCAAGCTAGAACAGTTCTAGGAGTCCCTCCTCCCAGTGGGCAGCAGTAACACGGCCACCACTAGGGGTCTCCATAATCATGTGAGAGTCCTTCAACACACAAGAAGGCATGAGTAAATCTTGATTAAAGACTAACCCCTTTTTTTCCTGCTCCAGAAAACATGCCCAGAGAGGTGAAATGACTTATCCAAAGTCACAATGGAGAAGTAAATAGAGGAGCTCTGATTCCAAAGTCAGTCTGTCAGTCTCACAGCTAGAAAATAGGAAGCAGAAGCAGGATTAGAACCCAAGTCTTCTGGGTTCTAGTCTAAAGTTCTTTCCATGGCTTTTCATTTTTTCCCCTCATTCCTCAGCACTGCTAAGAAAGTTCACTCCATGACAGAATGTTCCCCCTCTTGTTGTTATTGATTGCTCCATGCAAATAGCTACTCTGATATGCCCATCTGAATATGTTTATTTTTGTTTTCTAGAGGATATTATCTTTTCCCACACAGCTTCTTTTGAAGAAACACTGGAATAAGGAAGAAGATCTCTTACTCTTTTCTTTCTTCCCTGTGTTGGTCTACAGACTGCCCTGGATGACAGATGTATTTTGTTGTTTTTATCTTGGCCATCCTTAATCTTATAGATGTGATGCCCTACTGTGCCGTCATATTTCTCATATCTACTGAGAAATAGGTCCCATTCTCATCTTTACCCAAGCAAGCAATTCAACCCATAAACCATGTTTACCCATTACTCTGAAGTCAAGTGGTCCATAAATACTGATAAACTTTGTTTAAAAAAATAAATAAATAAAGGGAGGTTGTGGGGACCAACTTTTTGTCCAGTGCAAGGAATAATCCTTCTACGGTATCCCTAAGAAAGAACACCTAGGTTCTGTTTGAGCCCATCTACTTATATGGAGCTCACTAATTTTTTAAAGGCAACTTTTCAATATTTGAATAGAATACAGGGTCTTCAAGTAAGAAGGGACCTCAGATACCCTCCAGTCAGCCCCATGTTTGTAGCTGAAGCTCTTTTACACAATCCTCCTAAAATGACCCTCCAAACTGACTGCCTACCTAAGCAATCTGTTCCAATTTTGAAGAGTTTTTAAGTTGAGAAGGACATTTTTCCTTATACCAAGCAGAAATCTGTATCTCCACCCAGTTCTGTCAAGCAGTCCTGGCACAGGAAAGCCCTTCAAATACTTAAAGAGAGCCACCATGTCTTCCTCCTCCTCGCACACACTCACGCACCCACAAAAAAGATCTTTTCTGGGTTCAGCATTCCAATTTCCTTCCACTGAAGGATAAGAAAGGACCAAATGGACTAAAGGATCTCCTCCCTCAGAATGCATAATCCAAAGATAAAAATGTATTTAAAAGATAAAGAGTTACTGATATCTAGGAACTGTGAAGCCCCTAATTAAATTAAAAAGGTAGTTCCCCATGGACAAGCCCTTAGGCTCATGCAATCAAGAAGTATTTATTAAGGGCCAGCAAGTGCAAAAGATACAAAGAAAAGCAAACAATCAAACAAAAAACTCACCTCTAGACTGTTTGAATCAGTTGAGACTTGGAATGGTTGGGGTTTGTGACTCAAGTCTATACCATAGGGCATCAATGAAGAGGATAACCTCTTTGTTCCCTACTTGATTAGGTTTTGGGCACACAATTAAGTGTTTGTAGTTGTGGGAGGATTTGTCCCAGTTTTTATGATGGGAATATTTTATAGCTATTTGTTAAATAGAATATAGAGGGACTTTCTGTTGGCCTCTAATAATCTACATATTTTTACACTGTTAAAATCAGTATACTTGTGAAATATCCAGATATCATCACTATGCTGACAATTCAAGCACCCAGTATGTGCCAGGCTTGATGCCCAGTGCTGGAGCTACAAAAAGAAGCAAAAGTCGCTGCCTTGTGGAGCTTATATTCTAATAGAGGAGAAAGCCTTCAAACAAATAAAGACAAAGGAAGCAACATACTGGACAAATAGGAAAGAGTTAAAAGAGGGAAGCTCTGGAATTAAGCAGATTTGGGGAAGGCTTTCTGTAGAAGGTGGGATTTTAGTTGAGACTTAAAGGAAGCCAGGAAGGGTGTAGGAGAGCATCTGTCCTCAGTGACTTCAGTGGCATTCCCCATCTCTGCCAGGTATTACTTTCTGAAGGACACCCAGGGCTCCTGCTTAAAAATCACTACTGCTTGCTGCCAGGTGATGACAATCTTGGATATGAACTCTCTGCCTTTAGTGTCTGATTTCTGCTGGAGTTCTTAAATGAGGTGCTACTTCTTCCCAAGAGAAGAGCTCAAGGAGGTGAAATAATAGTCAGCATTTATATAGCACTTAAAAACAACAACAACCCTTAGCTTCTGTCTTAGAATCAATACTGTGAAGATAGGATTAACTCTCCCCTTGTCTATTTTTAGCTAAACAAATCAAGAACTTAAAGTACCCCTACTTGACAGTAAGTGAGTTTGCAAGTCACTAGCTAGAGTGACAACTACAGAGGTCACTGCCCCGCCCCTGGGTTGTGCTAGGCAAATGGAAAGACTGTAATTGGTTCCCATAAAGTGGGGAAGGGACTGGAAGTGACATTGAAAAAAGGACTATAAAAAGTTCTGAACTTCCTGTCTAAGGGACTTCTCCTTTGGAGTTTGTCTTTGGCCATTCTGCATTGGTGAGCTGGACTGAAGGAGAAGACTCTTTCCCTGGATCCTGCTTCAGCTTGCTGGGTGAGTAGCTGGCCTTCCTTTCCTGGCTTCTGGAAAGACTGGAAAGGCCTTCCTTTCCTGGAGGAATAAGCAAATAAAGATAAATCAGCATTCAATAATTTAATAGAGAATACAACAACTAACAGTTCAGGAAAGCTTCCTGTAGGAGGTATCACTTGAGATGAACTTTGTATGAAGCTCAAGATTCTAAGAGATGGGGATTGAGATGAAGTATATTTTCCTGGAAGAGAGTCCATTTATGCAAAGGCAGAAATGGGAAGTAGAATATTTAATATTTAATTCCATAAGAAACAATAAGCAGATTAATTTTTTAATAACTTGGAAAGAACAACATGAGTTAATGAAAAGCAAAACAAATAGAACCAAGAGAATATTATATATAGCTACAGATTTAATATTTGAAGAATGAATTGTGAATGTTCTCCTTCAGAGAATTAACTGAAAAACAGAAGCACAAAAGACAATATGTATATAAAACAATATATTATACATATATTGTGTCTTTTGTGTTATCATTTTCAGTTCATTATATATATATATACACACACATATATATACTATATATATATCAGATAATGCCTTCTATGGTATGGGGAGGAGAAGAAGGGACTGAAATACTTGGAAATAAATTCTACCAGCAGCAATACAATGACCCAGGACAATTCTGAGGGATTTATGGTAAAGAACGCTACCCACATTCAGAGGAAGAACTGCAGGAGAGGAAACATATAAGAAAAACAAATGCTTGAACGCATGGGCTGAGGAGGACATGATTGGGGATGTGGACTCAAAACTACCACACCAATGCAACTATCAACAATTTGGAAATAGGTCTTGAACAAGGACACATGTTAAAACCAGTGGAAATGTGCGTCGGCCATGGGTGGGGGGGACAGTGGTGGGGGGAAGGGAAAAGTAGGAGCTTGAATCATGTAACCATGTTAAAAATGAATATTAATAAATGATTTAAAAAATAAAAAAATATTAATAAAATTTTAAAAATACATTTAATTCTCAGGGCACATTAAATAAGCCAATTTGGCTAGAATGGAGAACTCATGAAAATTGGTGATGCCTTGGCTAGAACTGAGGATGTCTGAAAGATGGGCAATGAGTTCTGTTTTGGACATATTAAGGTAGAGGGGTCTGACTATGGGACATTGAGATCTGGAAATCATCCATGGAGCAGTGATCACATCGTGTAAAATCACATCAGTGTGTAAAGTTATACAAGGTGACTAAGAAGCATTCCTACTAATGGTACTGACAGGTGCTGTAGGATTGGGAGGAAGGAGCTCAAACCTGGACTTCATGGAGGAGGGGAGTACCGCCTAAGCTAGTCTCTAGAGGAAATCTGGGCAGATGGAGAGGGGAGTGAGGACATTTTAGATGAGGCTTGGCTGGGGGAGATCACTGCAAGAAAAGGCTTCTGATTCAGAATGAACCTGGTATATCTGGGCAGTGAGGACCGGCTTGGACAGAACAGAGAATTTAGGCAGGAGAGCTGTAGGAGAAAAGGGTTCGAGAGGAAGGGTAGTAAGCCTGTGTTATAGAGAGACAGGGCAGCATTGAAGGTTTAACAGGGAGGAAAGAGACATGACAACAGGCTTCTGACTTCCAAAGAGAGAGAATAAGGTGTGTAGGACAACTGTTTTCGGAAGCCAGACAAGTGTCTCTTTAGTAGGAATTCCTACTGCTGGTTAGAGATGGAGTGGTGGCAAGGCAAAAGTCAGGATGACTGTTAGAAAGATACATGATAGGGGAAGCTGGTGGCTTGGTGGATACAGGGCCAGACCTGGAGAGGGGAGGGTCTGGGTTCAAATGTGACCTCAGACACTTCCTGGCTATAGGACTCTGGGCAAGTTACCCCAATTACCTCACCTTCACCTCTCTTCTGCCTTGGAAATGATACTTGGTATCCATTCTAAGAGAGAAGATAAGATTTTTAGAAAAAGAAAGATGTGATATTAGCAACCTATTCAGTACCCCTTGATCTACACACAACAGACATTCCCTTACAGCCCACCCAGCTGGCCAAGTTCCCTGTCTTGCTGTCCTTCCACATCTTAGAGGAAAGCTCTGCCCATGCCGATGAGGAATAACTAGAGAGCAAGAGATTGCCTCAATAGACTAAAAGTCACAATGAAACCAACACAAATCTCTTCTAGCAGAAGCTAGAGAGTATAGTGTATAAAAATGCAAGATAGAGTTAGGAAGTTCTGAGTTTGAATCCTAACAGACATTTTTGTAGCTATGTGAGCCTAGACAAGTCACCTAACTGCTGTCCCTCAGCTTCTTGATCTGTAAAAATGGGGATAATGATAACAGCACCTACCTCATGGGATTCCTGTGAGGATTAAATGAGTCAAATGAGACTAAAATGACTTATAATGTATAAAGCATTCTATAAATCTTAAATCACTATTTAATGCTTATTATTATTATTATTATTATTATTCTCCTGTGATCACCAGCAGGTAATAATGATTCCTCACTCTTACCTTATACTCTGGTTTCAAGACACTTTTGCATGTATTTTCCTGCCTGCTCTTCATAACAATCCTGTGAAAATAAAAAGGGAAGGCCTTATTATCCCCATTTTACATATGAGTAAACTGAGACTCAGAGAGTAAAGACAGTCATCACTTAAATTCGTCCAATCCTCTTCCCATGATATACAACTGTCCTCAGCAGCAAATATGCATCTCTAAATATGCTATAAAAATTAATATATACATGGTCTCCACCTTTTCAGAGATACTTCCCCACACACACACACACACCTGTGATTTCATAGGTGTAGGGATCTCCCAGGAAGGGAACTACGTCCACTGATGCAGATAGGCTACTATTTCACAATTTATAGTCTTTTTAAAATTTTTCATTGTTATCATGCAAACATACTTCCATATTGGTTATTGTCCCAAGAGCTCCCACATACCTAACCAAATCCCAAACTAAAACTGTAAATACACTGCTGTGAAAGATAGTGTGCTTTGATCTGCAGCTGCTTGACTCCAACAGTTCTTTCTCTGGAGGTGGGGAGCATTCCCCGTCATAAGTCTTTTAGGATTGTCCCAGATCATTACATGCAATTTACATTCTTAAAGAGTTATCAGAGGCCCTGAGGAAATAAGTGACTCAACCAGAGTCACACAGACTGTGATGTAAGAAAGAAGAATAGAAGCAAGCTCATCCTTTCTCTTGGTAGTCCTCTATCTGTTTCCTTTTTTTTTTTTTTTTTTTTTTTTGGTCTCATAATTTATATGTTTTAAAAACAAAGTTTGCCTTCACTTTTCCCATTTAAAAAAGTGAGACTTGATCCTTTCTCTGCTATTTTTTCGGTGAGAATAGGAGGAATAGGTTGAAAAACACTCCGAAGGCTCTGGAGGAGAGCTGTATATGCACAGTTCTTTTGTTAGCATCCTCACAGCCCTGCTGTATTGGCCTTCACAGTTCTGTTTCCTGATCGTGGGAGATAAAGCATTTCCTTCTGATTTAAGCCACCCTATTCCACGTGGCACCTCTTCCCGATGGCTGGCTGAGCTTTCCATTCCGCATGAGCTGATCTGGGCTGCTGTTACTCAGCCGCTGTCCACCTTTTCCATCAAGGCGCTATTTCTTCCCTCCCCCCTTGCTCATGCATCGCTACACTTCAGGCTAAGTGCATTGTGGGTCCCCATTGCCTCTTGACAAATCCTCCAAACTAGGCCACAGCTGGAAAGAGGCCTCGGAATCCCCCCGCAGGCACTGTGGGAGTCTGTCAGCTGCAGTGGGGTCCAGCAGCACTGAATAGAAATCTGACTGAACAGGTGTAGAGGAGCTCAGTTCGGTGGAGAGAAAAAATAGCCCACATAAATAGGAAACAGGGATATTTCCCCCCAAAAGTCTTCCTTCCCAGCCCCCTTGTTCCAGAAATCCCATCGGAGGCAGCTGGTCCTCGTGGAAAGGTGTCTGGACTCCTGCATCTAAATCTCACTTAAGATGCTTCCTAGCCTGGTAACCCTTCAGAGCTCCCAGATCTCCAACATTGTTTAAAGGCTGAACTCTACCTCTCAGGGCTGTGGTGAGGAAAGCCCTCTGCAAGCCTTTAAGAGCCATATGACAAGAGCTCACTTAGATCCAACCTATTCCTGAATAAGAACCTTATAGTACCCTGGGATGGTAGATGCGGAGCTGGAAGAGAGATCCGAGGCCGTATTGTCCAAACCCATAAATGGGTGGATGAGGAAACTGAGGTCCCGGGGAGGTAGAGAGCCTTTTCTGGAGTCACACATAGAAGGAGCAGGGCATTAGAGGAGGAATTTGAACTCAGATCCTCTGGCTCTTGAGCTGTAGCTCTTTCCACTGGGTAATGTTGCCTCCTTACCAGTAATCAAATCATCCAGCTTTAGTTTGCGTAAGGACACGCTCCTCATTCCTCCATATGTAAGTAAGTAACAAGATGTTCTACCCACCAACTTTATCCCGTGAGAACTGCTCTTGGATTAAGATACAGAATGAAACTCTAAGCTAGGTACAAGTCAAGACGTGTACCTTTCTATTGAATCAGTTAATCAAAGAAGTCAACCAGGTCTGAATTGAGTGAAAGCAGATAACTCCACGTTGGGAAATTTCTTGTGTTTGACGGAAAAGAAATCAGTCACTCTATGGGGCTTGTCGACGAGCCAGTTCAGAATCTGAATTTCACATAAAGAGGCCATGTTAGTGGCTGAAAAGCCTCTGTCAAGCCCCCAGAGAGAGATGTGTTTGGGGGTGTGGGGTGGGCACCAGCAAGGAGGACAGATGGACAAAGCCTCCTCTCTCCCCCGCCTCTCAGAAATCTTGGGGTTCTCACTAACGTAGGTCCTCGGAATAGCAGAGATTGGCGGCAGTCTCTGTTGTGAACCGAGGATAAACTGAGAAAAGACAGCTTTAGGAATTTAGAGGAACACCTTCCTTGGGAGTCCACAGAAAGCTGTGCCAATGGAGCCATTCCTGAGGACTCCAGAAAGGGAGAAAAGGAATTCTAGTCATTAGGAGCCATAACTATCCTTTGGCTATGTGAGCTTTCCAAGTTTGAACCCGGTTTCCTCAGGGAACTTGCCTTGCCAGACTTTTTTTGGGAGGGAGGGGGGCAGGGAAGAAGAGGCTATTTCACACCAACTTATTATATCACATCAATAAATACTCTTTTTTAAAAATTCATGAAGGATTTGGGGTTTTGGTTTTAAAAGATTATTATAAAAATGAATAATATGGAAATAGATTTTGAGTGATAATACATGTATAACCCAGTGGAACTGCTTGTCAGCTCTGGAAGGTGGGAGGGAAGAGGGCAGGGAAAGAACATGAATCATGTAACCATAGGAAAATATTTTTAAAATAAAATTAAAAAATAAAAATGAAAAATAAAAGTTCATTAAGTTTGGTTAGTAACTAGATAGGGACTAGTATGATATAATATTAGAAAATCTATCCTAACCCCTCAGGATTACCTCTAGAATCTTAAAGGGATAAGGACTCATAGGGCTCTGGGGACCCCACCTGATAGTCCAATGGGAGGTGGGAGAGTGGGCCCAGAATAGGGAGTCAGGTGGACATATTTGAACTCCAGTAAGCAGGGACCTACATCCTCCTGATATAATCCATTCCACTTTTGAATAGATTTAATTGGGAGGGGGGGCTTTTTTCAGTTTATTATATGAATGAATTATCCTAATTCAAGTCAAAATAATACTCCAAATGATTACATTCTACAAGATGTAACTTAAAAACTTAAGACAAAGGACAGAAGGGAATTTTTCTACTCATTGCAAGAAATCTTCACTTTATTTTCCAGAAGCCACAAGCACTTAAAATCCTTGAGCCTTCAGCTAGTCATTCCTAGTTCAACCACAATGAGAACTGGCATATGTTCTTGCACTGGTCACTTTGTAGCTGAGTTATTTCTCTGTATTCTGTATTCTAAAAATAGCTACCATTTCTTTAGAGTTCATGTGCTAGGCACTATGCTGAGTACTTAATTATTATCTCATTTGAGCCTTACAACAACCTTGGAAGGTAGGTGCTATTATTATCCCCATTTTAAAGTTGAGGAAATTGAAAAACACAGAGAGTAAGTGGCTTTCACATGGACACACACACACACACACACACACACACACACACACACACACACAGCTAGTAAGTGTCTGAAGCCAGATTTTAACTGATTCCAGGCCTGGCACTTTATATACTATACCTACCTAGGATGCTCAGTTACAGTATCATGGCAGCAAAATTTCTTCCTGAATGCCTTTACTAGTTTCCTTTTGTCATAATCATCAATGGTCCTCTGGATAATAATGAGTCTTCTTATTATCTTTGTGTTGAATTCTTAAATGGATTTAATCTTCAGGCCCCAAAGTTACATTAATAAAGGGGTCAAAAGAGCAGAGGTTCTGGATGGTAGACATATAATATGATGCCTTTTCCTTGGTAGGAAAGGCTTGCAGAATTTTGTGATGGGAGAAAGGAAGGAGGCAGGGACAAAGTAAAGGAAAATGAAGGGGCTAAAGAGGGAGGCTGCTGAGACCTTGGTAGAGGTTCAGGAATTAGGGTCAGATACATTTAATTCTTTTTTTTTTTTTTTTGGTTAAAAAAAATTTTTTTTTAAATCCTTACCTTCTTTCTTAGAATCAATACTATTTTTTAGTACCAAGATGTAAGGGCTAGGCAATGGGGGTTAATTGATTTACCCAGAGACTAGGGAAGTGTCTGAGGTCAGATCTGAACTTAGGATCTCCCATCTATTGGACTAGTTCTCAATCCACTGAGCCACCTAGTTGCCCTGATACATTTAATTCTTGAGAAGTTTTTCTTACATCAATCTTAAACGTCCATCTTTGCAGCTTCTAGCCATTGTCTTTAGTTCTGCCATATTGGTCAAGAAGAGAAAATCTAATCTCTTCTAAATGAGAATTCTTCCAGTACTTGAGGAGAGTAATTATACTTCAGTCTAAACATTTCTATGTCTTCCCACCGTTTTTTATATGATATGGTTTCCATTTCCCTCACCATCTTGATCATCCTTTTGTGAACATTCTCATGTTTAATTAAATAGCACCCAGAATTAAACATAGTACTCCAGATGTGGTCTGATGAGTCTAAATTTCAGTGACACCTTCACCTCCCTAGTCCTAGATATCATGTCTCTATTGATTCAGACTAAGATTGAATTGATTTTTTTTTTTGGCTAATCACTCAAGAGAGTGACTAGAATTCACTGCCTGAGAAGACTCTCTCTCTCTCTCTTTCTCTTTTCTGCCCCCTCCCTCTTTCCCTTTCTTTCTCTGTTCTTCCCCTCTCTTTTTCTCCCCTCCTTCCCACTCCCTTTCTCTCTCTCTCTTTGCTCCCCCCTTCTCCTTTTTCTATATCTCTGTCTCTTTCTGTCTCCTCAAGCCCCACCTCTAAACCAACACCTTCACAGGATTAGTCCTGGGTTCCCTACAAAACAGAGAATCTAAAATTTCTCCAAGAATCCCTACAATGCATAGGACACTCTGAATAGGGATGGGAATCACCCTTCACTAAGATACCTGTTTAACAAAATCAAATAAGTTTAGATAGTTTAGGTCTCCAAAAAGGGATTAAGTACTTGGGGTTGATTGCTTGATATTTCTGGGTCATCCTCTGGGTCATCAGGTAATCCTCATCCAACAATTTAACAAACATATGGATCTAAGACAAACTGACTAGACTTGCCATAGTAAGCCAAGTGGTCTAGGTCCACTTAGAAAGAAAACAAACGAACATGGATGATCTCACTCAGGGTGCTTAAGGTATATTCCTTAGGTTCCAGTATTTTAGAGGATACGACATCTATGCTGTTCATATTAGCTCTCATATTCATAGTGAAAAAGTAGCATGAGAGAGATCAGCTCATAGGCATTCAACCAAGCAAAAGTTGTCAAAGAAACTTATCTAAATTAACAAAGAAACACACTAGAAAAATGATTTATAACACAATCTAAAACAGAAATTTAAAAATGTTAATTTTTCTCAGAGGATCCCTGTAAGACTAGGACACTCAAGAAGGAAAGTCTCAGACTAGGAATCTCTTAGTAGATTCCTCCAAATGCATATAGTACCTCAAATAGATCCCAGACAAGCACCCCTAGTATAGTACCCACTTGGTTTTTAAATACTTCTCAAACATGCATTAGAATTCGTGGATTGGGTCCCCAGAGGGAAGCAAGTAATCTATAGATCTATTCTTTTTTTTTTTTTTAAACCCTTGTACTTCGGTGTATTGTCTCATAGGTGGAAGATTGGTAAGGGTGGGCAATGGGGGTCAAGTGACTCGCCCAGGGTCACACAGCTGGGAAGTGGCTGAGGCCAGGTTTGAACCTAGGACCTCCTGTCTCTAGGCCCGACTCTCACTCCACTGAGCTACCCAGCTGCCCCCTATAGATCTATTCTTACAAGCCCACACCAGTGTGTTTCTCATTGATTGATAATCAAGTAATAGACACCATTAGCTAATAGCAAAAACATTTACTAGGATGGAATAGCAAGAAAAGTAGTTATGAAACATTCCCTACCATTACCTCTCATGAACCTGAGTTATGTATCTGTGGAAGGAGGAACAAATTTAGAGTACAAAGGAAGGGAGCCACACATAGGGACATATAGAGCCAAGGTAATATATGATTCTAGAATTGCAGACCTCAAAGTACTTTTTCTCCTTGTATAATCCTTTTAGTGTCCCAGCTCTCAATTGTCCAGTGTGGTAATGAAACTAAATCTGCCCTGCTCATCTTTAGATTTAATCACCAAAGGTGAGAACATCCCCACTTAATTCACAAGTTGAGAGGTCTGTGACACACGTGTGCTAGAGTGAGTGATGAATCAAAATTTACTGACTGCCTCCTGGGCAGCCCTAAAAAAAGTGTTTGTTGTGATTAGACATGTAAACTAAGAGGAAGGCACAGGAGGTGATGCAAAAGAAGCCCCTTTAAAAGAGAGTTCAGTGAGTTCAGTTTTTTTCTTGTTCATGACTTGGGCCTGGAGGAGCTCTGGCTGGGTTCCTGACACCTTGGTGAGTGAAAAAGGCTGACTGACTACCTTAACTTCCCTGGAGGTACTAGCCTCCTGGAGGCTCCCTTGATTGGGAGAAGCCATAGTGACTAAACCCCTTGTTAACTGACTTTTAAGCTCTCTGGTTGGGCCTGTGGAGCCCTGCTTGAGTAAAGCCCAGACTTGAATACAAATCTAGTTCATTAAATTAGATCTCTTACTCTACCTTCTTCTCATCTCTTTACTTCCACTCTCTCCTATATTTTGTAAATAAATTACTAAAATCATTTTAGGAATTGGTATGTATTCAGTTCCTTGGTGACCACATCTTTAAATATTAATATATTCAACCAAAAAAACCCCTTTTCCCTCTTACACCAGGCTCTCCCCTGTGTCCATAGCCAGTTCTCTTTTCTATTCTCAAGGTACATGCTCCTTGAAATTGCTTAGTGTTTTACAATATTTGTATCTTTCTAGATCATGAGTGTTTGGCTCTTACTTCAACTCCTACAAGTCAATGTATTGGAGGGCAATTGGGGATCCACTTCTGGTTGTTAAGATTGTGGAATAAAGAACTGGCCAACCAACCTTCAGACAACAATAAAAAGCCACCTCAAAATGAATTCCACAGTGGTGGAACTAATAGAAGGCAGAGTGAAGCAGTGCTCTAGCCTGGAAAAGCTTTGAAGGATAGCAAAGAGGGCCTATCTCATTAGCATAGGAGGTAAGATGCAAAGATGGACCTCAGGAAATATAGTGCAAGCAGCAGGGGAAAGAGCACAACCAGGTTCAGTCTAGCCTCAGCAGGAGGAGAGTAGAAATCAATAAAATATAGAGCAGGTGGCTGTGAGAGGAATGTGACCCAGCATGGCCCAGTGGTAGCAGAGGCCAGCATAGGCAACAGTTGGAAGAACTCAACCCAACAAGCTCCAGCCTTGGTGGAAAATAGTAGAACCTAACACCACCACGAACCTCTCCATAGCAAGTCAACTTGGCTGCCTCTTACTGAGTGCTCAATCCCAGGCCAAAGACAGCCAAACTGCCCCCAAGCCCTTGAAATTACTTCAGCACAAGGTCAAGACAGTACTCCCTCCAACCCAGGAAGGGAGCATATAAGAAAAGTCAGGAAAAAAAGTCCCTCCTTCCACCACTGCCCCACTGGCACCAATGAGCCAAAGACAGAGGGAAAAGTTTGACACTGGAAAACTATTTCAACAACAGAGATTATCAAAATACAAGATCAGAAGAAGATAGCAGTGTCAAAATGGAAATGTGTGAAGCCTCAAAGGCAAATGTGAAAGGACTCAGCACCAAATGAACTCCTAGAAGAGTTCTAAAAGGGCATTTAAAAAAAAGAGACTTAGAAGAAAAGTCAATAGCTTAGAGTAAAAACTCACTGAAGAAAACAGATTCCTAAAAAAGGATATACAAAATCTCAATAGGCAAATAACTCTCTATAAAAGGAAATACAAAGCCTCATAGAAAAAAATGGCTTCCTAAAAATTATAATTGGGCAAAATGGAAGTTAATCTCTATAAGACATGAGGAAACAATAAAACAAATTCAAAAGAATGAAAAAAAATAGAAGAAATCTGAAATATCTCAATAGAAAAACAATTGACCTGAAGCATAGAAGCATAGAAGCATAGAACAGGAGAGATAGCCTAAGAATTATTGGACTGTCTGAAAGCCATGTTTTAAAAAAAGAACCTGGACATCATATTACAAGAAATTATCAGGTAAAATTGCCTCGATGTTCTTCAACAAGACGGGGAAATCAAAATTGAAATAATCAACCAATCACATCCTGAAAGGGATCTCAAACTTAAAAATCCTAAAACTATTATAGCCAAATTTCAAAACTCTTGGACCAAGGGAAAATACTGCAAGCAGCCAGAAAAAAATTTAAATATTGTGGAGCCACAGTCAGGATACAATAGGACCTAGCCTAGTAGCTTCTACAATAAAGGATCAGTAGGTGTAGAATATGATATTCCACAAGGCAAAGGTATTAGGACTACAACCAAGAATTACCTAACCAGCTAAACTGAGCATGATACTTCAAGGGTTGCACATTTAATGAAATAGAGGACTTCCAGGCATTGCTGTTAGTAAATAAAGAAGAAAATATCAAGGAACACAATGGGGTTAAACTAATCACATTCCTATATGAAAAAGTAATCACTAGAATATTTTAGATAACTATGGTATGTGTGTAAATGGAATTAGCTCTAGCCCATTCATAGTCAAAACTCTACTTACCCTAGGCATCTAGATTATATCATCCCCACCTCCCTTAGTGGGGAGGGGAGATGAGTTACCCACACGTGACAATAAGTAACAAATCAAGAACAAGGGACTGCCCTTTGGGCAGTCCAAATCAGTGTAGAGGCTGCCATTTGTCCACTTGAATTAGAGGTGGACCCACAGGAAGTGACGAGAGACACTGTCTCTTCAAGTATGTTGGTTACTTCCTGGTGAGGCAGTTCCTGCTTTGAACTTGGTGCTGAAGGTTCTCATCTGAGACCTCAGACTGCTTCCACTCTGAATTGTCATGTGGGTAAGTTAGGCTGACTTTCTTGGCCTACCTTGGCATCGTTGCCAAACTCTGCCTTAAGTAGGCTTATAGCTTCTCTGATTTCTAAGGTCTTGTGGCTTGTAGCCTAGTTTAATCAGCCTTTTAACCCTCTCTCTCTGTCCAGGCCTCTGCAGGCCTGGACTAGCCTCTCCCTCTCTTTATTTCCCTACCTTTACCTTCCTAATTGTAAATAAACTACCTTAAACCTGATCCTGACTTGGGTCTATTTAATTATGGAATCAATCTGAATTGTTGATTCCTGGCGGCCACACTTTAAATATATACCTATAAAATACTTAAAATCTTCCTCTTACACTCCCTGCTCTACATGTATGTTCCTATTTACTGTCCTAATAATGACAAGTTTCTTAAATATTTTAGTTAATTTGGGGTTTTTTTGCAAACAAACTTTATTTTAATCTTAAAAATTTGCAGAGTAGAATATTATTATAAGACCTAATGGCAATAGTATACACATTTAATACAGAGCAAATAATAAAGCAAAATGCCATATAAAATATAACTTACAATTGCTTTTGAAAACAATTAGTTCCCTAACTTCATAGAAACAAAACAAAAGCTAATTAGCAAACATGATGAAAACATGGCAATTAGCATCTTCTCTAAATGATGTTGTGTAAAATCACATTAATTATGTTATGCTGGACTTGAGTAGGTGATATTGTCAAGGGTAGAAAGGAAACTATAAATTATTTCATCATCTTCAGAACCTTAAGTATCCTAAGTACTTTAGTACTTAGGTACTTCAAGTATCTTAGATATCCAAGCCTCTTTGTTATCACCTTCTTATGCAAGAATTAATCAGTTTAAATCCATTACTTTAAGTTTCTTAAGTACATTAGGTATGTCTTATACCAGTGATGGGCAAACTTTTTAAAGAGGGGGCCAAAGGAAAGGATATGCTCATCTGTCAGTCTGTTTCTAAGACAACTCTTTCAAAGTTTCATTGTACCGTATCCTATTCATTGTATTTATCAGTTTAGGAATAATGTAGCTCGGCGGGATAGAACATTTCAAGGGGCCACATCTGGTCTGTGGGCTGCATTTTGCCCATCACTGTCTTATGTAAGAGGGAGACTTTAGGTATTTTATAGATATATATTTAAAGTGTGGCCGCCAGGAATCAACAATTCAGATTGATTCCATAATTAAATAGACCCAAGTCAGGATCAGGTTTAAGGTAGTTTATTTACAATTAGGAAGGTAAAGGTAGGGAAATAAAGAGAGGGAGAGGCTAGTCCAGGCCTGCAGAGGCCTGGACAGAGAGAGAGGGTTGAAAGGCTGATTAAACTAGGCTACAAGCCACAAGACCTTAGAAATCAGAGAGGCTATAAGCCTACTTAAGGCAGAGTTTGGCAACGATGCCAAGGTAGGCCAAGAAAGTCAGCCTAACTTACCCACATGACAATTCAGAGTGGAAGCAGTCTGAGGTCTCAGATGAGAACCTTCAGCACCAAGTTCAAAGCAGGAACTACCTCACCAGGAAGTAACCAACATACTTGAAGAGACAGTGTCTCTCGTCACTTCCTGTGGGTCCACCTCTAATTCAAGTGGACAAATGGCAGCCTCTACACTGATTTGGACTGCCCAAAGGGCAGTCCCTTGTTCTTGATTTGTTACTTATTGTCACGTGTGGGTAACTCATCTCCCCTCCCCACTAAGGGAGGTGGGGATGATATCATCTTGGATAAGTAGAGTTTTGACTATGAATGGGCTAGAGCTAATTCCATTTACACAATCACCCCTGATGATCATATTGGGTGCCTAGTCACCCCAAGTGATCATTTTACATAATCATCTTATACCAACAAAGGTCTTCTAACTACAATAGTTAGAGATAAGAGGGGAATCGAAGAGAGAGAAAGCAAAACCAATGTTTGCTAAGCATATTGACAAGAAACCAATTGGGGGCAGTCCCCTATTGGTATAACATGTACAATTAAAGTAGCTGTTCAAACCCCATCAGTCCAATCAGTTGTACCCCAAAGTTCATTCTGGATCGCTCAATGCAACAAACCCCATCAGTTCAATCAATTGCAACCCAAAGTTCATTCTGGTTCTCTTAATTAAATGTAGATTCTTCAGGCATCTCTCTGCAAACAGTTCATTCTCTGGATTAACGAGTCAGCAAGTTTCTTTCTCTGAGAAATTTTCTCGAACAAAATTAAAAAAAAATTAAATCTTGGATATAATAAAAATACAATTAAATCTTGGATTTTATAAAAATACAACCCCCCCCTGACGTGGGTATTTAAAAAGAAATACCCAGATCAGCTCAAGATATATAGTTGAGTCATGGGGTTGTATGAGTAAATCCAAAAGAAAAAACAAAAGTATAAAAAATCAAATAGAAGAAAATTGAAACTTTTGGAAAAAGAAAACATTAAAATCAGAATCAAAATATCAAAAGCTATGTATACAAAATTTTGAACAAAATTAATTTATAACAAGCCCTTGTATTAGGGTGCAATTAATATAATTTCCATCCTTTCAACTTGGCCTGAGCTCGAGGGGTGATATGGTACATGGAATTTGGGAGTTATCCCCAAACAGGAATATATTTCAGATAAAACTGAATCAGTAAAGTGACTCCCCCTATCCGAGTCAATATGTGCAGGCAGACCAAAACGAGGAATGATTTCTTTTAAAAGCACCTTGGCAACAAAGGCCGATGCGGCTCGGGCAGTAGGAAATGCTTCCCGCCACCTGGTCAGTTGATTCACTATGACTAGACAGAATTTATATTGTCCAGCCTTTGGCATTGTTATGAAATCAATTTGCAGGTGCTCGAAAGGTGTGTAAGCCAATGGATGCCCACCAAAAGCCTTGCCATGAAAGGCGTGTTGGTTATATGCTTGGCAGGTAGGGCAAGCTGCACACACTTTAGAGGCTATAATGGTTATGCCAGGAGCTATCCATACCCTTTTAACAGAGTCCACGATGCCCTGGATACCAAAATGACCATTTTTATGAATAGATTGGCAAATTTGGCTATAAAAGTTTCTAGGGAGCAGGGGTTTTCCTTGAGAGGACACCCATATTCCATTTATCTGTTTAGCTTTAAATTTCTGCTTCCATTTTGTTACTTCCTTCTCATCATAGGAAAGTGATAAATTTGAGACATCAGTGGTTGTTAATGTTAAAATTAATGCAGGCCCTTCTATAGCTGCTAGCTTTGCAGCAGTATCTGCCCAGTCATTTCCCCTAGAGACAGGGTCACTGCCACCTGTATGGGCAGAGCAATGAACTACAGCTAGGGCTTTGGGTAGTTGGAGAGCAGAAAGAACTTCCAGATTACCAGTATGAAAAATAAAAAGGTCAGTTCACAACCAATGAAGAAGAAATTAAAACTATTTTAAAGACTTATTTTGCCCAATTTCATTTAAATAAAATTTAAAAAAAACTGACAATGTAAGTGGAAGAAATGTAAAATTGAAATAAAATATAAAATCAATACAAAAATTATTTGTCCAATTAACAGAAGAGGAAACATAATATTTGGCCCCATTTAAGAAAAAGAAACTGAATGAGCCATCAATTAATTCCCTAAGAAAAAAGCACCAGGGCCAGATGGATTCACAAGTATTACCAAAAACTTAAAAAACAATTCATTCCAATACTATATAAACTATTTAGAAAAATAGCTGAAGAAGGAACTGTACCAAATTCCTTTTTGATGAAAACATAGTATTGAGATCTAAAGTAGTAAGATAACTATAGGCCAATCTGCCTAATGAATATTGATGCAAAATTTTAAAATAAAATACTGTCAGGAAGATTATAGCAGTATATTATAAGGATCATATACTATGACCAGGTTGGTTTTATATAGGACTGCAGGAATGGTTCAATATTGGGCAAACTATATAAATATGAAAAATGATAAAGGCTGATATAATAATATATATCAATAATTTAATTAAAGCCATGCTGATAGATAAGTTATTAGACCACGCACTTGTAAGCATTCAAAACTGCCGCTCCCATTTTGTCTCCAGTCTGCTGGCCAAGAGAGCCTACTGGCAAAAAGGGACCACTTCCTCCTAACCCAGGAGATTTAAACCCTCTCTGGGTCAAGACGTAGGCCTTCCCAAGCCCAAAAACCCGGAAACGGAAACCAGTTGGACTATGTTGGATCACGGGAAATGTAGTTTTGATACATTTCCCATGTCCATAGAAATATATACACTTTTAGATGGCATTCCCAAATTTCACTTTTACAACTATCAGCAAATTGATATCAGATTATAATAACAAAACCCATTGAAACCATATGATTTCAATAGATGCAAGAAAGTTTTCTGACAAAACACAGTACCCATCCTATTAAAACTAGAGAAAATTGGCAAGATGGTGGCATTGTAGAAGGAGCTTTATGAATCTCCTTCCAACAAATCATTACAAAGCATCTCAAAAGGACAGAAATCAAAACTGGATGAATAAAGGGGCTCTTCCACTGGACACAACACGAAAAGTTGGAAGTGAGTGGTGATTCCTACTTTATCAGGGGGCAAAACTGCATTAATCAAAGTGCAAGCTGACCACCCCTCCCCCAACCACCTACAATGCCAGTTAGAATGAGGGCCAGGACAATCTCCAAATTCTCAGGGGCTGACTATAAGCATTATAGACTTACCCTTGAGGACTGAGACTCAAGGCACTGGAGGAGGCAGTGTGACTGGCTACAGCTGAGGCAGCAAGGGAGGGGAAGATAGCCTCAGGGCAAAACATACAGTGTAGTTAAAAATCCAAGTAGCAGCAACTGAGGAAGTTAGTCTCAGGGCAAATGCTTTAAAGGGTGCACTACACAAAGAACATTACAGATCTATCTGTCTTCACTCAAGTTTCTGACAGGGAAGGGGAGATAGTGCCAAGGCAAAACCCTATGAGACAGAAAGTAAAAAAGCAATGACCACCAACACACAGGAACCCCATTCCTCTAGTGGTAAAAGAAATAAGCAACAGCTAAACAAGCTCTTGACCCTGGGAAATTTCTATGGAGAAAAAGAGCAAAATACAGAAGTAACAACAGAGAGTGCAAAACAAGCAAGCACATCCAAACTTAAAAAAAAAGGAAATTGGTCACAGGCTTTGGAGGAACTCAAAAAGGAATTCAAGAGGCAAGTAAGGAAAGAAGAAAAATGGGAAGAAAAGTGGGAAAAAGAAATAAATGTAATACAAAAAGAAAATAACAGCTTAAAAAACAAAAATTGCTTATATGGAAAAAGAGGCATAGAAATCAAATGAAATAATAAGCAAATTGGAGACCAGAATTGACCTGCTGGAAACCATGAAAAGCAGGACAGGATAGACCAAACTGAAAAAGAAAATCAAAAGATCATAGTTGAAAATCAGTCTTTAAAGACTAGAATTGAGCAAATAGAAGCTAATGATCTCATGAAAGAGCAAGAATTAGTAAAGCAAAATCAAAAGAATGAAAAAATAAAATGAAATATGAAATATCTCATTGAAAATATAATTGATCTGGAAAACAGATCCAGGAGAGACAATTTGAGAATTATTATTAGACTATCTCAAAGCCCTAGAACAACTAAAAAAAAATCCTAGACATCATATTACAAGAAATTATCCAAGAAAACTGTCCTGAAATTCTTGAGCAAGAGAGCAAAATAGACATTAAAAGAATCCATAGATCACTTGCTACGTAAAATTCCCAAAAGACAACTCCCAGGAATGTTATAGCCAAATTCAAGAGCTTCTTGTTCCAGGAGAAAACACTGTAAGCAGCCAGAAAGAAATAATTCAGATATCAAGGAGCTTCAGTCAGGATTACAAGGATCTGGCAACTTCCACACTAAAGAACCACAAGGCTTGGAATATGATATTCAGGAAGGCAAGAGAACTGGGTCTACAACCAATAATCACCTACCCATCAAACCTGACTATATACTTTCAGAGGAAAGTATGGACATTTAATAAAATGGAAGATTTCCAAGCATTCCTAAAGAAAATACCAGAACTAAATGGAAAATTTGATGTCCAATACAAAATTTAAGAGAATCGTAAAAAGGTAAACAAGAAAGAGGGGGCAAAATTTTAAGGACTTCAATAAGGCCAAATTGATTATATTCTTGCATGGAAAAATGATATCTGTAACTCTTAAAATTGTTTTCATTATCATAGTAGATAGAAGAAATATTCATAGGCAAGGTGATGAGATCAGCTAGTCAAATTATTTGTGGGTCATGGAATGGGATAAGAGGAATAAGGTTGGAATCAAGAGTGTCACAGACAGACTTACAGACCTCTTGCTGGTCAGTGACAAAATTTATTGATTTCAGGTAAATTTTTATAGATGGTTGGATCAAGCAGAGGGTTTAGATCACTCACAATGTAAGTCAATGATTAACAGGATGGAAACAATGGATTTAAATTACCTGAGTGACTTTGTATAGGTGATAATTCAACATGTCAACATGTCAATGTGTGACCCAGCTTTTTACAGAATGCTATATGTTCTTCTCACAGAATTCCTGCATTGGTAATTTCTTGGAAGAATATGCAGTTTTTACAAAGTACAGCAGAAAGAGGTTAGAAACCTAAGGTGAAGTCATGGGGCTGCATGAATGATTCTTGCTTTGATCTTACTGGGGTCCACTCTCACTATGGGGAAGCTACATCTCAGGTCGTGGTTTTAAGTTGTTTAAGGAAATATGTACAAAAAATTGGAGGGAGGGGGACAAAAAAGAGGATGGTACTAAGAGAAACTTAAAGGAAGAGGTAAAATGGGATAAATTATACCACATAAAGAGGTGCATGGGGGTGGGATGGGGGAAGAATACTATTATAAGAAGAGGAGGAAGAGAGTGGTGACAGATAATACTTAAATCTTAGTCTCAGTGGAATCAATTCTGAGAAGGAAGAATAGCTAGGATCTACTGGGGTATAGAATTCTATCTTACCCTACAGAGAAGTTAAAAGGGAATAAAGAAGGGGTGTGGGGGTGGGGAGTATTAAAAGGGAGGGAAAGGTTGGGGGGCAATGAATAGACATTAAAGATAAATAGGGGAATAAGAAGGAAAGGGTGGAGAGGAAAGGAAAATAAGAGTGGGGAAAAGGAGGACTGATCAAAAGCAAAATTCTGGTGTGGAGGGAAATAGTGAAAGAAGAAATGGCAGTATTAAAAGAGGAAATCAAAATGATGGGGAATATACAGGTGGTAATCATAACCTTGAATGTGAATGGAATGAACTCACCCATAAAATGGAAGGAGATAGCAAAGAAGATTAAAAACCAAAATCCTACCATATGTTGTCTACAAAGAACACACATGAGGCAAGTAGACACACGGGGTAAAGTTAAGAGGCTGGAGCAAAATTTATTGGGCATCAACTGAGAAAAAAAGGCATGAATCATGTAACTTTAAAAACTTATATGTAAATCTGTTATTGGATTAAAATAAAGACAAAATCTAAAAAAATGATAAAAACCTTATCAAAACAATAAATAATTTTAGCAAAGTTGCAGGCTGTAAAATAAATCCACATAAATCATCAGCATTTTTTTTAAACCTTTACCTTCTGTCTTAGAATGAATACTGTGTATAGGTTCTAAGGCAAAAGAATGATAAAGGTTAGGCATTGGGATTAAGTGACTTGCCCAGGATCATACAGCTAGGAAGTGTCTGAGGCCAGATTTGAATGTGGACCTTCCATCTCTAGGCATGGCTCTTAATCCATTGAGCCATCTCACTGCCACTGTCTCCATCAGCATTTCTCTATACTCCCAATAGCAAGAGATTGAAGAAGAAATCCAAAATAATTATTGATAATATAAAATACAAAAGATGGGAGTCTGCCCACCAAAATGAACTCAGGAACTATATAATCACAACCACAAAACACTATTCACACAAATAGAGCAGATCTAAACAATTGAAAAAACTTTAATTGTTCATTGTTGATTAAGTCAATGTTGTAAAAATGGCAATTATAAATTAATTTACCTATTCAATGTCATACCAACTAAACTATTCAACAATTATTTCATAGAAAGTAGAAAAAATTAATAAAATTCATATGGATATATTAGGTACTCAAGACATATGTAAGTGACCATAGTAACCAAAGGGTTTGACAAATCCCAAATTTCAAGGTTTTAGAAAAAAAATTCACTATTTGATAAAAATTGCTGAGAAAACTAGAAAACAGTAGGGCAGCAATTAGGCACAAACAAATCCCTCATACCATACACCAAAGTAAAGTTAAAAAGAATGATTTAGAAATTAAAGGTGAGACTCTAAACAAATTAAGGGAGCATGGAATACTCTCCCTGTCAGATTTATGGAAAAGGGAAGAATTTATGTCCAAATAAGGCACAGAGAACATTATGAGGTGTAAAATAGATAAAACTGACCACATTATATTAAAAAAGTTGTTTGTTTTTTTACCTTTGATGCAATATATTCAAGATTAGAAGGGAAAAAAAAAACCAGGAAAAAATATTTTAGAGCAAGTGTCTTTGCGAAACATCTCATTTCTCAAATATATAGAAAACTGAGTCAAATTTATGAGAACACAAAGCATTCTCCAATTGACAAATGGCCAAAGGCTATGAACCGACAATTCTCAGATAAAGAAATCTATCTTTAGCTTTATGAAAAAATGCTCCAAATCACAAATTAGAGGAATGTAAATTAAGATAACTCTGAGGGACTACTTCACATCTGTCATATTAGTTAATAGTGCAAAAAAGGAAAATAATAAATGTTGGAGGGGATGTGGTAAAACTGGGACACTAACACACTATTGGTGGAGTTGTGTACTGATACAACCATTCTGGAGAACAATTTAAATAAATTTAAATAAACCATACCCAAGGGGCCATAAAACTGCATATTATTTGACCCAACAATATCACTACTAGGTCTGTATTCCAAAAAGATCAAAGATAGGAGAAAAGGACCTACTTGTAAAAAAATTTATAATAGCTCTTTTTGTCGTAGCAAAGAACCAGAAATGGAAACTGAAGAGTTGTCCATCAATTTGGAAATGGTGGGACAAGTGTGATTGTAATGGAATAGTATTATGTTATAAGAAAACATGAACAAGATAATAAAAATATAAAACATAACCTGGAAAGACTTATATGAAGTGATGCAAAGTGAAGTGAGCAGAATCAGGAGAATGTTGTACAAAGTAACAGCAACAATATACTTTAAATGACTTAACTATTATCAGCAATGTTAGGATCTAAGGCAGTTCCAAGGGAAGCCATCCACTAACTATAGAAGAAACTGATGAATTCTGAATGCAGATTGTAGAATATCATTCTTCACTTTATTTTCTCCAGGAATTTTTCTCTAGTGTAAGTGATGTGTCTTCTTTTACAACATGACGAATGCATGTATTTGTATATATATAAATGTCTACATATATGTATATGTGGACGGATGTACATACATGTATATGAATATACCACACATGTGTGTGTGAGAGCACAGGATGCTGGGATCCATTTGAAACTGCTGGAAGAGTGAATTGTTAAATTTTTTATGTGAGCACCATTTCTTTTGACCATACCCAACTTATGTTGGTCATAGATCTTACATTTTCTTGGAAATATAAATCTGGACAACATACTCAAAAGTAAAGACATCACCTCATTGACAAAACTATGGTTTTTCCAGTAGCAATATATAGTTACAAGAGTTGAACTATGAGGAAAGTTGAATGCTGAAAAATTGACTCTTTCAAATTGTGGTCCTAGAGAAGACTTTTGAGAGCCTCTTGAACAGCAAGAAGATTAAATCAGTCAATACTTAAAGAAATTAATTCAGACTATTCATTGGAAAGTCAAATATTGAAGCCAAAGCTTAAATACTTTGACCAAATAATGAGAAGACAGGATTCGCTGGAAAAAACCCTGCTGTTAGGAAAGATTGATGGCAAAAAGAGAAGAGGATAGCAGAAGATGAGATGGTAGATTGTGTCATGGAAACAATGAACATGAGTTTGGATAGACTTTGAGAGATAATGAAGGATAGAAGTGTCTAGTGTGCTTTGGTCCATGGGTACGAAGGTCCCCATGTGATTGAACAATGACAGCTATTATATGGGAAATCAACAACTACTACAAATCAAGACTTGATGTTTTTGTTGATTGTCTAGACTTAAGAAAATGTTGAGGAAAAGTTAATACTATAGACTAAACTTAAAAGTGTGTCATGGGAAATGTAAGATTAAAATTAATATACAATAATTCCAAGTATTACATTTTATAAGATTTATTAATAATCACTTAAAGTAGAGGAAATAGATAAATAAGAGGAAAGCTTGAGTGAAGAGCAGTTTACCAGACCACAAAAGTGGGAGAAGAGCTCAAGAGGGGGGGGGTTACAGAATTCTTATCTCCAAAACATAAGGATGTAATATAAGGATGAGAGTGGGATTCTGGGAAATGAAGCCCTGGGGTACAAATTCTAATTACACAGTACATTTTTTCTTCCAGATAGCTGGTTGTTAAACATTTACCAGAACATAGACACCCATAGGTAGATGTACATTTTTACATGTATACATGCATGTGAACACATGCACTATATGTGCATGCATGCATTAATACAAACATGTATGTATTTAAGATAATAAAATATTAAACTTCACTAAAACTTTGTGACACCCTGATTATGGAAGACAAGTAGAATAGTGCTACCACAAACAGGAGGCGCAAGTTCAAGAAGGAAAATAATGACTTCCATTTTGAACATAATAACTAGAACTGACATTGATATAACCCTTTAAGTTTTGCAAAGAGTTTTCTGTTCATGACTTCTTTTGATCCCCTTAAGAACCCAAGGGAAATACAAGGTAACATATGGAGAACTAGTCCCATTTTTCTAGTGAGGAAAGTGAGGCTCAGAGAGACTAAGTAACTTGTAAAGGCTTACATATTTGATAAGTGTCAAAGGCAGGATTTGAACCCAGTTCTTTCCTGCCACCAAGTCCAGAGCACTTTCTACTACCCCATACAAGAGCACAATGGGCCATCTAGGGAAGAGAAGTTGATAAACTACTTTAGGCAGTTGATAAACCTGCAGGTCAGAAGCAGTAGTTAAAACCATGAGAATAAAATAAATCAACAGAGGAAGAAATTAAAGAGATCCCAGAGAAAACTGAGAACAAATGGACTCTTAAGGAATACCCATATGAATGTTCTGGGAAATTTCAGCATTTGCAACCTAGAAATCATTCTTGACTCTCCACTCTTATTTCTCATCCCTCATAACATATCCAAATTGCATACCAGATTTTATGGAGTTTCAAACTCCTCAACATCATCCATCCTTTCCTCTCGCTAGTTCAGGTTGCCATGACCCCTCACCTAGACATAGCTTCCAATTGGTTTCCCAGTATCCAATCTCTTTCCTTCAGTGCATCAAAAATCATTTATTAAATGTCCATCTTAGGGGGCAGCTGGGTAGCTCAGTGGATTGAGAGACAGGCCTAGAGATAGGAGGTCCTAGGTTCAAATCCGGCCTCAGACACTTCCCAGCTGTGTGACCCTGAGCAAGTCACTTGACCCCCATTGCCCATCCTTATCACTCTTCCACCAAGGAGCCAATACACAGAAGTGAAGGGTTTAAAAAACAAACAAGTAAGTAAATAAATAAATGTCCTTCTTCCCTATCTATACCCTCATACAACCTGCACCCTATTCTTGGAATGCACTCTCTCCCTCCACTTCTCAGCAATCAATGAACATTTAGTAAAGGCCTACTATATGCCAATCACGGTGTTAATTCAATATATTAATTCAATATTTAATTCAAATACAAAAAGAGAATCCCTGCCCTCAAGGAGCTTACAATCAAACAGAGTAGATAACATGCATACAAATATATACAAAGCAAACTATATATAGAATATATAGGAAATAATTAACCCAGAGAAGGCACTAGAATTAAGAGGAATTGTGGAAGACTTCCTATAGAAGATGGAATTTTCCTTGGGACTTGAAGGAAGCCTGGGAGGTCAGTGGTAGTAGTGGAGGAATGAGAGCAATTTCAGGCATGGAGGACAGCCAGAGAAAATGCCCTGCGGAGAGTGATGGAGTGTCATTTGTGGAATGGCCAGTGTCACTGGAAAGACTATGTCTTGGGGAATAAGCTGTTAAGATTGGGAAGGTAAAAGGGGACATGCCTATGAAAGACTTTGAATGCCAGACAAAGAATTTTGCATTTGTTCCTAGATACAATAGGAAAATGGAATGGACCAAAGATGGAATTCATTGAGTAAGGAAAATAGGAGGGATGTGATGTGATGGACCTGTACGTTAGAAAAATCACTTTAGTGATTGAATGGAGGATGGAGACAGGCTTTAGGAAGGCAAACCCAACAGCAGGCTATTGCAATAGCCCAGATAGAAGGTGATGAGGGTCTGCACCAGAGTAGTGGCAGTGCCAGAGGGGAATGGAGGTGGGCATATTCCGAAGATATTGCAAAGGAGAAATCGACAGGCTTTGGCAACAGCTTAGATATGGGGGGTGAGAGAGAGTGAGGAATCCAGAATGACCCCTGGGTTTTGAGCGTGAGGAACTGGGAGAATTGTGTTGACCTCTACAATAATTGGGAAGGTAAGAGAGGGGTAGAGTTGAGAGGGAAGGATAATGAGTTCTGTTTGGGGAATATTGAGTTTAAGACATCTACTAGATATCCAATTTGAGGCATCTGAAAGGCAATATTGGATGCAAGATTGGAGGTCAGTAAAGAGTTTGGGGCAAGATAGGCAGATTTGACAATTATTAGTTTGGAAAGGGTAATTACATCCATGGGAGCTAATGAGATCACCAAATGAAGTAGTATAGGGGGAAAAGAGAAGCAGACCCAAGACAGAATCCTTAGGGTCACCCATGGTTAAAGAACATGATCTGAATGAAGACCCAGCAAAGAAAATTGAGAAGGAGCAATCTATTAGGTAGGAGGAGAACCAAAAATGAAAGGTGCCAAAAAAAAAAAAATAAAGAGAGAAGAGAGTATCAAGGAAGAGAACGTACAGTGTCAAAGGTTGCAGAAAAGTCAAGGAGAATGAGGACTGAGGAAGGGTAATTGGCTTTGGCAGTTAAGAGAGCATTAGTATCTTTGGAGAGAGCAGTTTCAGTGAAATGATAAAGGGAAGCAAGATTGAAAAGGCTTAAGAAGAGGGAGACAAAGTGGAAGTATCCATTGCAGCCTGACTTCTTGAAGAGTCTTGCTATGAAGGGCAGAAGAGATATAGGATGATAGCAGGGAAAGAAGGGATCAAGTGAGGGTTTTTCAGGTTGAGGAAGACATGGGCATATTTGTAGGCAATAAAAAAATGAATCAATTAGACAGAGAGAGATTGAAAATAAGTGAAAGAGTAGGGATAACAGAGGGGACAATCTCTTGGAGGAGATAGGATGGAATGGGATCACTTGAACAAGTAGAAGGGTGAGCCTTGGTAAGGAATGAGTCCACTTTATTATATGAGATGGGTGAAGGAAGAGAGAGGTCAGAAGGCACCCGAGTATAGGGTGATGAGGAAGAGAGGAGAAGGAGCTCAAGTTGAATGACCTCAATTTTTTTTTCTATAAAATATAAGATAAAGTTCTCAACTGAGAAGGAGAGGAGAGGGAGCCCTGGGAGGTTTAAGGACAGATGAAAAGGTTTGGAAGACCCACCCTAGAGAGTGAGATAATGAGTTGATAAGGGAAATGTCATAGAATCAACTAGCAGTAGTGAGGGCTCAGATGTAGTTGTGTAATATAAAATTGAGTGGATCCAGGCAGAACAGTTGCATGATTTTCTCCATCTTTGTTCAGTGGCACATATTTGGAGCGAAGGTAGCTTCCTTCAAGAAAAAGAGAGAATAAGGACTAGACCTATGCTTTCATTGTTAAAGGGAATTCCTGGAAGAGGAAATGCTCTTCACCAATGCAAGTTGGTTTCTTCTCTAAGACTATTAAGTTGCCTAGAACACAGAGAGATTAAATCACTCTTCTGTCCTAAGTCACTAAGCCAGTAAATATCAGAGGGGAGATTTGAGCCTACCTAAGTGGCAGAGTGGATAAAGCATCAGATTTGGAATTAGGGAGACCTGAATTCAAATCCATGCTTACACACGTTCTAGCCACCTGACCCTGATTAAGCAATGTTTAACCCTGTTTGCCTCAATTTCCTGATCTATAAAATGATCAGGACAAGGAAATGGCAAACCACTCCAGTTTCTTCAACCTTCAATTATAATCGATTGAAAAGATCCTCAAAAGGGAGAAAAGAGTTAGAACGAGAGGAAAAGTAAAGGAATATTTTAATTAAGCGATAGGAGAAAATATCCAGTAGTAGCAAGTGGTTGATATCTATCAAAAGCTGCAGAGGACAAGGAGGAGGAATACTTAAAAAAGGAACTAACTAGCTGCCATGATTTTAAGTCATCCAACATGATGGATTATATATATTTAGGTACTCAAAGAATGGTCAAATGTGGTTACTAAACCACTCATGGGGACATTTTTTGAGTCAAGCTGTGAAACATCATCCATTTATTTCAAGTGTTTATCTCTCCTTTCATTGCTTATCCCACTAATTTTTTAAAAAGAAAGAAAAATAAATTCTTCATTACAAATATGCATATTCCACCTAAACAAATTCCCACATTAGTCATGTCCAAAAATAGATAGGATTCAGGAAAATCTGAGTTCAAATGTAGCCTCAGGTACCTTACTAGTAGTGTGACTCGTGGCAAATCATTTAACCTGTCTGCCTCAGACTCATGTAAAATGGTAATAATAATAACATTTACCTCCCAGGATTGTTGTGAGGATAAAATGAGATAATATTTAAAAAATACTTTTCAAATTTTAAAGTATTATTTAAATATTGATGACTACATTCACATACCATAATCTGTTTAGCCGTCCTCCCATAGACGTACCCATTTAATTTTTTATTTTTTGCCTACTTAAAAAAAGAAAAACTATAAATATTTTTGTTCATATAAGTTCTTTTTAACTTTTTTGTTCTCTTTGTCATATAGACCAAGAAGTGATATAGTAGGGGCAAAGATTATGCATCATTGAACAACTTTTGAAGCCTAGTTCCACATTACTTTTCAGAATATCTAGCTCAGTCCCACAAAGAGCACACTAGTACTCCTATTTTCCCACAGCCCTTCTAACATTTGTCATTCTCCTTTTATTTGCTCAACATTACCAGTCAGAGGTTCTTTAATTTGCATTTCTCTAATTATTAGTGATTTTGAGCATTTTCCCCCCCGGTAGTTGATAATTTGGATTTCTTCCTTAGAAAATTGCCTGTTTGTATTCTTGACCATATACATAAATAAACTCATTCTTAAAATTTTGAATTAGTTCTATATATTTTGCTTGGACATGACACCTTTATCAGAGAAATGTTTCAAAGATTTTTTTTTCTCAATTAGCTGTTTTCTTTCTAATTTTAATGGCATTAAATTTTTTGGGCAAAACTTTTAAATTTTATATAATCCAAAATGTCCATTTTATCTTCAACGATCCTCTCTTTCTCTTGTTTAGTTATGAACTCTTCTATCCATGGATCTCACAGGTAATTTCTTTGCTCCTCTAATTTACTTATAATGTCTTATTGAATATATGTCATATATCTAATTAGTATTTATTTTGCTAAATGGAACAAGATTTTTGTCTATGCCCAATTTTTGTCAAATTGCTTTTCACTTATCTCAACAGTTTTTGT
The DNA here is from genome assembly GCF_016433145.1 of Gracilinanus agilis. NCBI lineage: Eukaryota > Metazoa > Chordata > Mammalia > Didelphimorphia > Didelphidae > Gracilinanus > Gracilinanus agilis. The sequence continues at coordinate 82,994,396 of NC_058132.1, read as the reverse complement.
CAAAAAGTGAGTCTTTATCCTCTTCAATATTAAAAAAAATTTTATTTTCCCAATATATTTAAAAATTGACAAATGACTGTGTATAAAATATTATATTTCCTCTAGTTATATTTTGCCAGATGACATTTCTTTAAGACCAGATCTAATAATGAGTAGAAGTGAACATGTTCAAAAATGAAGTCCTGTTACACTGGAATTATGAGAAATTGGGGAAAAAAATTAGACATTTAAAGGTTGATAGAAGTTGTTAGGAGTGGTTTAAACATTCATTTCCATTGGATTTAATTGGAGAGAACCCAAGGATGAAGGACTAAAACAAACTTGGGAACTCCAGTTACTTGAATGAGGATGGATTTTTTTCTAGGACAGAGTCTGCTTGGGTATTTTTTCTTCTTATGAGCCACCCCTCATATTTCTTCTTTCTTGCTCTTTGGTTACTAAACCAGTACCTTATCTGAATAGGAATCAAGCCAATTTCAGCAGACAAGATGTTGGCTTGGTCACAATGGAATTACAGATTTCTGTCTAACTGCTTTTTAAGGGTCTTCAATTGGTCTTCTGTAACCAAGTATAGTAACTCAGTAATTAAGTACAATAACTCAGTGACTAAGGTTTTTGGATATATAGCAAACACTATGCAAATCTGTTTATTTGCCTCTTTATGTTGAATGAACTGTCTGATCAGTAAACATTTTTTAACCAATATCAAATAATTTTAATAGTACTGTTCTATAGACTATTTTTGAGATTTAGTACTAATAGACCCCTTTCCTTCCTACTTTTACCCTGTTATTACTCTTCAAATTTTTTATTCTTCCATGTGAATTATTTTTTTTAGATGGAGAAAATAATCTGTTGCTAATCTGATTGATAAAGAACTGAATGATCAAATTAATTTAGGTAGTATTATCATTTTGATTATCTCTTGACCTACCCATGAGAAATTAAAAATTCTCTAGTCAATTTAGATCTGTTTTGATTTCTGCAGGGTGTTTTAGAGTTGCATTTATATTGTTCCTGGGTGCATCTTGCTAGATATATTCCTAAATATTTTATACTTTCTATTCTTATTTTGAATAGAATTTCTAGCTTTTCCTGCTGGATTTTGTTGGTAATAAACAAAAGTGCTGGTGATTTATATCTTGCACCTTTAATGAACTTCGTAATTTTCAGTTAATTTTTAGTTGGTTCTTAAGGGTTTTCTCAGTAAATTATTATTATACCATTAAATAAATAATTAAACAAACAAACAAATAAATAAATAAATAAATATATTATTTATATTTATTTATATTTATATTTACCAATAAATAAATTATTATACCATTTGCAAAAAATCAATATTTTTTGTATCCTATTAGTAATTTTAAAAAACTCTTATCTTCCACTTTAGAAAAAAATACTATATATATTGGTTCTAAGGTAGAAGTGTGGTAAGGTCCTATCAATAGGGGTTAAATGATGTGCCCAGAATGAACAGTAACTTTTCTTTCTTTCTTTCTTTTTTTTAAACCCTTACCTTCCATCTTGGAGCCAATACTCTTGGCTCCAAGGCAGAGGAATGGTAAGGGCTAGACAATGGGGGTTAAGTGACTTGCCCAGGGTCACACAGTTAGGAAGTGTCTGAGGTCAGATTTGAACCTAGGACCTCCCGTCCCTAGGCTTGGCTCTCAATCCATTGAGCTATCCAGCTGCTCCCTGATCAGTAACTTTTCAAAGATTATAAAAGAGGAGATATGTGTCTCAGGACTGAAATCAGACAAATGTTTCAATTTTTTTTAAAAAGAAAGAACACAATTTAAACTATGGTCTAGTGAGATTGATTTGCATTACTCACGAAATTATAGAACAAATAATTAAAGCAATAATTTGTGAGCATCTAAAAAAGGAAGTGATAGTCACCACATGCTTGAATGTATTCATTTTCGACAGACCAAATTGGGCTAGTCTC
>NC_058132.1:82965009-82984301 GCF_016433145.1 Gracilinanus agilis | reverse complement strand
CCTGAACAAGTTGTGGCATATAAATGTAATTCAATATTATTCTCCAGTAAGAAATGATCAGCATCACAAATTGAAAGAAACTTGGGAAAACTTGAATAAATTACTGCAGAATGAAATGAGCAAAATTGGAAGAACAATTTATATAATGACCACAATAATGTCAAGAAAGCAACTTTGAAAAACTTTAGAATTCTGATCCTTACAGTGACTAATCATGCCTTCAGAAGACTGATAATGAGCCATGCCACCTTCCTTTTTGTAAAGATATGGCTCATGAATTAATTTGCTTTGCTTAACTTTATTGCAAGTGAGGGCTTCCCCGTGGAGTTTGAGGTGAATAATTAGGTAGCAGTGGAGATGCTAAAAGAGAAAAAAAAATTGAAAAGAGAATCAATAAAGTATTTTAAAATGTAAAAAGTACCCTGAAGAAAAGAAAAAGAAATACAGGAAGGGATTCAAATAAACAGGACAGTTGTTGTCTATCATGTTAAATGTAAGATACTTCAAAAAACATAATAGAAGTTCAGTTTCATATAAAATTCTTTTTCTATAAATGTTCATGTTAATTGATTATTCAATTCTTTGCAAAACATTTAAAGGATTAAAAAAAGTAATATCATGTACCATGTATAATATATATAAATTATATATACAGTGTGTAAAAGGGAATTCTTAATCCTTTTCTCTAATTTAACTGGAGACCTATAGGCCCTCTTACCATAGAGATGGGTAGGGATTAACCATCCCACAGTGACAGGAAGTAGAAACCATAGAGAGCAGGAAGGAGGAACCATTGAGACAAGAAGTGAAATAGAAGAAGGGTATAAAAGGGGACCAGCGTTAGTTGGTCTGGCAGTTGCAGGGAAGTTGGCTGCTGGGTGTGAGTTGGTCATTTGGGGTTGGTTGCTGGTGGTATGGGTTGGTGATTAGTTGGTGGTTGGGACATTTTCATATATATATATATTCTTCCTGGTGAGCTGAGCTTAAGGGTGATCGACTGGACTTTCTCAAATGGTAGTTATAGGCATTTATAGGCAGTTATAGGTAGATATAGCCAGTTTTAGGTAGTAATTATAGGTAGTTGTAGAATAACTAGTATAGACATTAGGAAATTTTCTTTCTCTACCTCTTTCCTTTATTTCTCTCCTTTACTATATTATTTTACTATCTCTACTTTAATTAAACTAAATTGTTAATTGCTAAAAGCTGCTAGAAGTTTTCTTTTCTCTGACTTAAAGGGATAATACATATATTTTAATTTAATTTTAAATAATTAATTAATTAATTTAAACCCTTAACTTCTGTGTATTGGCTCCTAGGTGGAAGAGTGGTAAGGGTGGGCAATGGGGGTCAAGTGACTTGCCCAGGGTCACACAGCTTGGAAGTGTTTGAGGCTGGATTTGAACCTAGGACCTCCCATCTCTAGGCCTGACTCTCAATCCACTGAGCTACCCAGCTGCCCCCTTTAATTTTATTTTTTAGAAAAATTTTCCATGGTTACATGATTCATATTCTTACTTTCCCCTTCGCTCCCCGAACCCTCCCCCCCATAGCCAACACGCATTTCCACCGGTTTTAACATGTGTCATCTATCAAGACCTATTTACTTATTATTGATAGTTGCATTGGGGAGGTCATTTTGAGTCCACATCCCCAATCATGTCCGCATCAACCCATGCGATCAAGCAGTTGTTTTACTTCTGTGTTTCCACTCCTGTAGTTCTTCCTCTGAATGTGAGTAGTGTTCTTTTCCATAAATCTTAAAGGGATTAATTAATTTACTTAAAGGGATAAAAATTAATTTACAACTCTACTATATTATCATTAAAACTTAAATTATTAAAAGTTGCTCTCTTATTTTGTCAAAACTCCTATTTTAACCCTTACAAGTGAAAGGCCAATATGGGGACAACCACTTTGAAAATGTTGTGAGATTAATTCTCAAGGTATCTAAAGAGGAGAAATCACCAAAGACATGGAAACAATTTCATACATATAGTTATCATAAACAAGGTGACTGAGAGAATATCAATGAATTCTGACTCATATGCCAACTTTCTCATTGATAAATTATTTTTTATTTCTTCTTATTTTTTAATTTAAAAATATTTCCCATGTTTACATGATTCATTTTGTTTCCCTCTCTTCCCTCCCCACCTCCTGGAGCTGATGAGCAATTCCACTGGGTTATATAACTGTTTCATTGATAAATATTTTTTTTTTTTTACAAATTTTTTGATTGAGACTGAATATTCTTATCTTTCCTAGGTTGGAAGTACAGAAGCTAATTATGGACTTGTCCCCATTCTGCTGGTGGGTATAGAAATTTTGACCTGTTCTATTTCTAATCTGGGCAGATTTGCCACTGTTTAGGCAGCCTGCTGTCTACCAGCTCCTGGGGGCTCACATATTAGTACCTGTCTTAGTGTGGATATCAGATTGACTTTGGTTGTGTTGCAGTTGAAACCTCTTAGACTTAAGCTATTCACCTGTGTCAGCCTCCTCTAGTGGCATACTACATTACAGGTGTGTAGGACCATGCCAGATTGATACAAAATTGTTATAACAATAATTCTAACATAATGCACAATGGATAGATAACTGGCCTCAGAGTCAAGTAGACTTAGGTTCAAATCCTGCTTCTGATAAATACCAGCCTCATGAACCTAACCAAATAATTTAACCTCCCAATGTCCTTGGCAGTTCTCCAAAAAAAATGGCAAATTGTGAAGATGTTGATGTTCCCAGATAAGGAGCGTTCTTTACTTCTTCAGAAACTCCCTACAGTGAAATCACAGGTGCAGTTACACAGGGTCTGTAACATAAATCAAGGACATTCTGGAGAGAAGATAAAAGGCAAACTTTCACGAATGATGTTCCATAGTGGACTAAATCTTTATAGGCACACAAGTGACTGAAAGGGGAAGGAAATGGAAAATTCCTCTCTGCTTATTGTCTACAAAAAATAATTGATTTTATAGAGCAAAACATTGCTTTAAGGCTCTCCTCCAACAAGGTGTCTCACTGTTCATATGTTAAAATCATACTTTGAGAGAATTTCCTTCAACAACCTTTATTACTATTAAATAAGGCAAGGGGACAGCTATGTGACTCAGTGGACTTAGAGACAGGCCTAGAGATAGGCGGTCTCTGGTCTTCAGCTCTGGTCTCAGATTTTTCCTAGCTGTGTGACACTGGACAAGTCACTTAACCCCACATTGCCTAGCCCTTACTGCTTTTTTGCCTTGGAACCAATACAGTGTATTGATTCTAAGTCAGAAGGTAAGAGTTAAAAAAAAATTCAGCAAGATATGAGAGTTCTGCTCAACAAAGGTATTTACCACTATCATAAAAGAGGTCTGAGAAAGAGTACAAATAGAAGGATTCTCTTTAGATGGTGAGATTCTCCACATGTGCTTCAGGAACATTGTCAAGTTTCCTATTTGACATCCATAATCACTCAAAAGAATTTCTACTAACTCAACAATCAAGAAAAATTGAGTGGATTAAGAATATTCCTGTTGTTATTACATGTAATTGGTAAAAAAAAATGTATATATATATTTCTGATGCCCTGCACAGTACCTAGTACATAGTGGACACTTATTAATATCTGATGATTAACTGACTATTGTCCAGTCTCTGATGTGCAGTTAGATGGATAACCCATAGATCTGTTTGTTTATATGCATATATGAATCATATACGTAAAAATTGAACACATATGCACATATTTTTGTTATTCAGTCATTTTTCAGTTGTGTCCAATTCCTTGTAACCCCATTTGGTGTTTTCTTGGCAAAGATATTGGGGGGTTGGCATTTCCTTCTTCGATTTATTTTACAGGTGAGGAAACTGAGCCAAACTGGGCTAAATTATTTACCCAACGTTGTGCAGTTAGTAAGTGTTTGAGGTCAGATTTGAACTCTGGAAGAGAATTCTTACTTAATATAGATAGCCCTCTATCCTCTGTGTCACCTAATTGCCCTTACACATATGTTAGTGTATAATTATATATTTTGGACAAATACTATAAGTAATAATAGCTAGCATTTATATAGCTTTTCAAGGTCTGCAAAATGTTTTACAGATATCTCATTTTATCCCCACGATAACCCTGTGACATAGGTGCTACTATCCCTATTTTTACAGATGAGGAAACTGAGGCTGAGAGTTTAAGTAACTTGCCCAGGGCCACCCAGCTAGTTAGCATCTGGGACCAGATTTGAAACCAGGTGTTACTGACTTCACATCCAGTACTCTATTTACTGAGTCACCTGGCTTCCTCTAGAAATTGCCTAGGTGAAACTCAGAACTGAAGCAGAAGAGAAGGATATTGAATGGCTTCTTTTTAATGACCCTAAACTTCTCCTTGAAACAAAGATCTTGTTATTCTTCTAGTGATCTGGCATATTTATGAGTCATGGATCAGCACAATTTCTGAAGATCAAAGTGGAGGACCATCCAAAAGGTAATGGAGAAGTTCATGGTGGGTGAGCAGGCTGCCTCTTACAAATAAGGAAGTGCTCAAGAAAAATGGTGGAAAAGATGTTGTCAGAAAAATTCATGCCCAGGGTTAAAAAATGGGGCAGTTTTGTCTTTAGAGCAAAGGACAATTGGCGTGTAGCCAAAGGGCTCTGTTGATTTTGAAATAATTCTCAGTGATCAAGGAAGGCTTCTAGTATGTTGGGTAGACCCACTGTGGCTGTATGGGAGGATATGAACAAGAGTGAAACAGGCTTAGCAGGTATGGATGGGTCCTATGATCTGCATTGTGAGAGAGAAGGCTTGATTCCAAAAAAAAATTATAATCACAGGTCCATTTGATATAACAAGTAACTTTATCCTAAAAATAAATCCTTCATAAGGCATTGTGAGGAAAACAAATGCTCTATAAATATATTATTATTTTAATTTTGGGGTTAACTATTGTTTCACCATGTTATTCCATCTACCAACATATGGCCCAGTTTCTTTATTCCTATCCTGAGTATTTCCTGTCCATGTTTTGGGAAAGGGAAGAAAACAAGCATTTATTAAGTATTTAGAACAGACACTGTTCTAAATACTTACATTTAAAAAAATTTTTTTTTAATTTTTTAAAATTTAAAACCCTTACCTTCCATCTTGGAGTCAATACTGTGTATTGACAGGCAGAAGAGTGGTAAGGGCTAGGCAATGGGAGTCAAGTGACTTGCCCAGGGTCACACAGCTGGGAAGTGTCTGAGGCCGGATTTGAACCTAGGACCTCCCATCTCTAGGTCTGGCTCGAAATCCACTGAGCTACCCAGCTGCCCCAAACACTTACATTTTTAAAAAAATATTTTCCCTCAATTACATGTAAAAACAATTTTTAACCTTTTGTTTTTATTTATTTTTCATTTTGAGTCAAATTCTTTCCCTCTCTGCTCTCCCTCCTCCTTGAGGGGAAATGCAGTCTGATACAGATTTTATATGTTTTGTTTTTTGTTTTTTTTTTTAAACCCTTAACTTCTGTGTATTGACTTATAGGTGGAAGATTGGTAAGGATAGGCAATGGGGGTCAAGTGACTTGCCCAGGGTCACACAGCTGGGAAGTGGCTGAGGCCGGGTTTGAACCTAGGACCTCCTGTCTCTAGGCCTGACTCTCACTCCACTGGGCTACCCAGCTGCCCCCTACAGATTTTATATGTTGTGCTAAGCACTTTTTATTATTTTTTAAAATAATTTTTATTTTTTAGAAAAGTTATCCGTGGTTACATGATTCACGTTCTTACTTTCCCCTTCACCTCCCCCAAGCACTTTTTAACAAATATTTGTATACATACTTGCAAATCATTTGATCCTCATAACAACTCTTCCAGGTAGGTGCTATTATTATCTCTGTTTTACATTTGAGAAAACTAAGGCAAGGAGCAGTTAAGTGATTTGCTGAATATCATAACCCCTACTTACTCCTTTTTTTTTTTTTAAACCCTTACCTTCTATCTTAGAATCAATACTAAGTACCAGTTCCAAAGCAGACAGATAAAGGCTAAACAATTGGGGTCAAGTGTTGCTGGGGGTTCCATAGCTAGGAAGTGTCTGAAATCATGGCTCTCTAGCCACTGAGCCATCTAGCTATTCCTACCCACTCTTTCTAGATGTACTTTTTTCTTAGCTTCCAGAATCAAATTCTTTTCTCAGTTCTTCTCCTACCTGACTCTCTGTTCCTTCTCAGGCTCCTTTGCCAGTTTATCATCCATCTTCATGTTCTCCATAGCTCCTTCCTGGGTCCTCTACTTCCTCTAATTTTATCTCTGGTCATCTTGTTTAGCTCATCATAGTCAATAGCTTCCTAGAGGGCTACATGTGTATCTCCCATTGGCATCTCAATGTATACATGTCCAGAATGGATCTTCTTATCTTCTCTCCTAAAACCAACCCACTTGGAACTTCCCTATTTATATATTGAGGACATCATTAATCATCAGCCAGGTTCACAAACTCAGAGTCATCTTTGACTTTTCCCTCTTCCTTCCCTATAAATATCCAAAGAGCTACTATTTCTTGTCTATTGTATTTCCACAACATTTCCCATATCCATTATCTTTCTCTGTATTCAGAGCCATCAATTTAGTTCAAGCTCTTAGAGCTTTTTAACTTGTTAATAGCCTCTGAATTACTTTCTTTGTTTCTAATCTCTTCTTTATCCAACTCATCATCTACACAATTGCTAAAATAATTTTCCAAAATGTAAGTCTGACAATATTACTCTTCTTAAACTTCCAATAACTTCGTATTTCCTAAACAAATATAATTTTAAAAAATAACTAAATAAAAGTTTTTATTTATTTTTAAATAAACTATAAATACTTATATTTCTTTAAACAAATATTTATATTTCTTTAAAACAAACTAAATATTCACATTCATTTTAAATAAAAGAGAATAAAATATACATTTCCTAATTTGACATTTAAATCTTTTCATAATCCGGCTCCAGCCCCACTTTTCAGATATTTTAGATTTCTTCCCTTGATATCTTCCATATTGAAGCCACATTGGCATACTAGCTGTTCATCTAGTTTATCATCCCAACTCCAACCTCTGTACCTGTTCCTCATATCTGTGATATACTCTCTCTTCACTTCTAATTCTTTGTTCTTTTTTAAAATTTACCATTAAATTTAAAAAATTATTTATTTTAAAAAATTTTCCATGGTTACATGATTCATTTTCTCTTTGTCCCCTCTTTCTTCCCCACTCCTGGAGCTGACAAGCAATTTCCCTGGCTTATACATTTGTTATCACTTGATACCTGTTTCCATATTATTCATTTTTGTGATATGAATTTTAAAAACCAAAACCTTAAATCCTATGTTCATATAAATAAGTGATAAATCGTATATTTTCCTTCTGTGTTCACTTCTACTTCTTTGAATACTCAACCTCCTTCCAGATTTAACTCCTGATGCCTCTTATTGTTAGTGATCCCTCCCTCTTTGAGTTCTAAATTGCACTTAATTGATTTGCTTAAATGTTGCCTTTCCCTAATAGAATTTCAGCTTCATGAGGGTAGAGGTTTTCTTTCTGCTTTTGTTTCCCCAGCTACTAGGCAGCTAGGTAGCACAGCAGTGGTTCTAGAATCAGGAAGACCTGAGTTATAATTTGGACTCATCCACTTACTTAGCTGTGTGACCTCAGTTTTCTCAGCTGTAAAATGGGAATAATAACGGAGTTGTGAGAATATAATGAGATAATATTTGTAAAGCACTCAGCACAGGACCTGACCCATACTAGATGCTGTATAAATACTTATTCCCTTTTTCACCTCTCCCTTTTTTAGCATAGCACAAAGGAATATTAGGTGCATGATAAATGCCTGTTGAATTGAATATATTGTCAAAGGATAATAAAAGATCATTTATTAAACACACATTATTGTGTACCTTTGTGTATAAAGTGCTGTGCTAGCCCCTGGGGAAATATGAAGGAGGAAACACAGATTGTTAACAATCATTTGAAAATTGTTCAATTCTAATAGAGAAAGTCAAATGTAAATTTTTGAGCTATCACTTAAGCCTATACAAATTAAAAAATATATTTAGATCTTAACACGTTCAATGCTGGCAATACTTTGGAATAGTTTGCATTTTTGGTGAAGATGTGAATTGCTGTCATTTTTTTTAAAGACCTTGGAAAATATAAGAGTTATAAAACTGACTGTAATTTTTGACTCAATGATCTTAATACTATTACTATATCCAAAGATTATTATTAAATGGGGGACGGAGCCAGTAGACTTATCTGTATACAAATATTCATAGTGGCTTTATTTGTAATCTCTAAAACTATTAGCCTACATGTATAATGATTGGGAAATGGATGACTAAACTACCTTATACCAATATAATAGAATATTATGACACTATAAAAATGACTGATATGAAGACTATAAACAAATATGGAGAGGCATATGAAATTATACAGAGTAAAGAAAGAAAAATCAGAGCAGCATATGCAGACTATAAATAGGTGAAAAGAGAGAAAAAATTCATACAGTAAGAACTTAAATGTTTGTTGATTGAGCATAGAAGCTTCAAAAGGGACACACTGGAAAGAGATGTTTTATTTAAGTTTATAGACATACTTTTTCTGTTTTGCAAATTATAAGTATTTTGAAGTTTAAGGCTTTGTGTAGTTTTTCAGCCTATCTGAACAGATTTCCTATCACACCATGCTGAAAAGGGGGAGTTGTGTAGACATTGTTAACACTTAGTTTACAACTATGATTAATTTATTTGAGATGTATTTTCACCTAATAAAATACCAGGTCCAAGTGAAATTTAGTAACTGCAAACCTTATAATTAAATTTCACCCCCTAAATCCTTATCTTCTGTCTTAGAATTGATATCAGTTCCAAGGCAGAAAAGTGGTAAGTGTTAGGGAATTGGAGTTAAGTGATTTTTGAACTCAGGACCTTCTGTCACTAGGCCTGGCTCTCTATCCACTGAAGCACTGAGCTGCCCCAAGTCTTCTTTTTAAAATTAAATTTTATTTTCAGATTTGAATTCTTTCTTTTCCACTTCTCCCTCCCCACTGAGAAAACAAGACCAAAAAACTTGTTACAAACTTGTATAATCAAGCAAAACAAATTTTCCTATATTTGCCATGTTAAAAAGAAATCCTCAATCTGAGCCTATTATCACTATATTTGTAGATGGATAGCATATTGATAAAGTCTTTTTTGTTAAACTTTAGCTGTGACTTGAACTAAGTAAGAGAAGCTAGTTGGCAGAGATGAGGAGGGAAAGAGTTCCAGGTATTGGGGAGAGATAGCCAGAGTTGAAGATGAAGTATCATGTGCAAGGAACAGCCAGGAGACTAGTGTCCCTGGATTCTAGAGTACAAAAGGGAGTAAAGTATAAGAAGACTCAAAAGATAGGAAAGGACCAGGTTATAACAAGTTTAAAAATCAAATGGAGGATTTTATATTTGATCCTGGAGGCAATAGGGAGCTATTAGAGTTTAATAAATGGAGGTAGGTATGTTATATAGTTAGATCTGCATTTTAGGAAGATCAGATTGTTAGCTAAGAGATTAAACTGAAGTGGGCAGAAATTTGAGGTAAGGAAAACAACTTCAAGCTATTGCAATAGTCTAGGAGTGAGGCAATGAGAGTCTGTGCTAGAGTGGTTATAGTGTTAGAAGAGAGAAGGGGGCATTTATTATGAAGGTAGAAATGATAGGTCTTGATGACTGATTGGATATGAGGAACGAGAGTGAGGAGTTGTGTATGATGTCTGGGTTTTGAGCCCAAGGGACAGGAAGGATGGTGGAACCCTTGATAGTAATAGGGAACTTAGAAGGAGGGGAAGATTTTTTTGGGGGAAGGATAATGAGTTCAATTTTGGATCTGTTGAATTTAAGATGTCCATGGGATATCCATTTCAAGATGGAGAGATAAGACTGGAGATCAGCAGAAAGGCCAGGACTGGATAAGCAGATTTGAGTATCATCAGCAGATAGATGATAATTAATTCTACAGGAGCCAATGAGATCACCAAGTGAAGTCGTATAAAGGAAGAAGAGAACCTTCAGGACAGACATTGGAAAATACCCATGGTTAATGGGAAATATGGATGAAGATCCAATAAACAAGAAAGAAGAGTGGTCAAATTGGTAGGAGGAGAACTAGGAGAAGGAAATGTCACAAAAATATTGAGGGAAGAATATCAAGGAAAAGAGGGTGAGTAACTCTTAAAAGCTTCAGAAGTCAAAAAGACTAAGAATTGAGAAAAAGCCATTGGATTTGGCAAGTAAGAGATAACTTTGGTGAGAGCAGTTTTCAGTTGAATGATTAGATTGGAATGATGAAGTCAGAAGACTACACTGTTAAGACTGGGAGAGGAAAGGAAGGCGGGGGCACCTATTTTAGACTATCCTTAAGGAATTTAGCTACAAAAAGGAGTTGATATGGGGATGAAAAAATTAGCAGGGATGAATGAATCAAGTGAGGACTTTTGAGGACAGAGGAAAGATGGCCATATTTGTAGGTAGTAGGGTTGTAGTCAATATACGGGGAGTGACCAAAGATTAATGAGAAGGTAGGAATGATAGAGGGACAATCTTCTGGAAGAGATGGTATGGAATAGCTTCACTTGTGGACACCTCTCATGTGAGACAAGAGTGAAGGAGGAAACAGAGGCAGAAGGCACCTGGGTGAAGTGAGATGAAGGGGAGGGGAGATTTTTCAGTGAAATATGAGATAAGTTTCTCAGCAGAGGTGGGGAGAAGGTGTGGGAGGTTGGAAGAAGGATCAAAGATGTAGAAAAGGAGCTTTGGTGAGCAGGATAGTTAATGACAGAAAACTCAGTTGAGATTATGTAATATAAACTTGCAATGGACTCAATTTGCATGGTTCTTAAGCTTCTTTTAGCAGCAGGTGAGTCAAAGTGAAGATAAGGGTTGATGGGAGTTAATCCAAGGGTAGGTTTAACGGGACAAGATATACATATATGTAAAATATTTAGGTCCCTACCTGCCAAAACACAATAGAACTATATGAATATAATTACAAAACACTATATAAAAAAAGGTTTAGGAGAATTCTGGGAAGATCTCTAATAATTAGAGAAATGCAAATCAAAACAACTCTGAGGTATCACCTCACACCTAGCAGATTGGCTAAAATGACAGCAAGGGAGAGTAATGAATGCTGGAGGGGATGTGGCAAAATTGGGACATTAATGCATTGCTGGTGGAGTTGTGAATTGATCCAACCATTCTGGATGGCAATTTGGAATTATGCCCAAAGAGCGATAAAAGACTGTCTGCCCTTTGATCCAGCCATACCATTGCTGGGTTTGTACCCCAAAGAGATCATAGGGAAAAAGACTTGTACAAAAATATTTATAGCCATGCTCTTTGTGGTAACAAAAAACTGGAAAATGAGGATATGCCTGTCAATTGGGGAATGGCTGAACAAATTGTGGTATATGCTGGTGATGGAATACTATTGTGCTCAAAGGAATAATAAACTGGAGGAATTCCATGTGAACTGGAATGACCTCCAGGAATTGAAGCAGAGTGAAAGGAGCAGAACAAGAAGAACATTGTACACAGAGGCTGATACACTGTGGTAAAATAGAAGGTAATGGACTTCTGTACTAGCAGCAATGCAATGATCCAGGACAACTCTGAGGGACTTATGGAAAAGAATGCTACCCACATTCAGAGGAAGAACTATAGGAGTGGAAACAGAAGAAAAACAACTGCTTGAACACATGGGTTGATGCAGACATGATTTGGGAAGTAAACTCTAAATGACCACCCTAGTACAACTACCAATAATATGGAAATAGGTCTTGATCGATGACACATGAAGAAACCAGTGGAAATGCGTGTCAGCTACAGGGGGAGGTGTGGGGGGGTTGAATAACATGAATCATGGAATCATGGACAGAATTTTTCTAAAAAAAAAATCTAAATAAGTTTAGGAAAATGCCAACACATTAAAAAAGTATACTACCTAAATTAATTTCTGTAGTCAGTGCTACACAAATCAAATTACCAAAGTATTATTTTAGCAATCTAGAAAACAAAAGATCAATACTAAAAGGAAATAAAAGAAAAAATGAGAAGGAAGGGGCCTAGAAATATAAGATCTCAAACTATACTGCAAAGCAATTATCGAAATGATTTACTAATGGTTAAAAAGAGAGCAGTTGATCAGTGAGACAGATTAGTTACATTACAGACAGAAATACAAACCTAGTGATTGCTATAGAATAGAAAGGGAATAAGCATTCATAGCACCTATATCAGGCACTATGCTAAGCATGTTACAAATATTATCACATTTGATCCTTACAACAACCCAGGGAAAGACTGTTAACTCCATTTTACAGTTGAAAAATAGGCAAACAGATTATATGACTTGCCCAGTCTTAACACCTGAAGTCAGATTTGAATTCAGGTCTTTCTGAGGTCAGGCCCATGACTATATCTACTGCATACATCACTGGTGATATCTTTTGACTGGAACATAAATTGGATTTAAGTGAGACAGTTGCACAAAGTCATTAGCCTCACTTTTTCTTCTAAAGTCATGGAAGCCCAATGGCAGAACAAAGATTGGAATGACTGGGGACACAATGGATGACCTCAGCTTCTTTGATCTCTGACGGAGCTTTAAGCCCTCCACAGTACCTGCTTCAACCACCTCCATGGCCATTGGAAAAAAATTGCTTCATCCACCTCTTCAGCTGAGGGGAAGTCTTTACATGCCTGCCGTAGATGTCCTCTTAACTCACTGATGACTTTGTGGCCCAACACTTAGCCTCAATCTGGTTTAGCCCACCTGCCTAGACAGCTGATGTGTCCACTGAGCATGCTATAGTATCTTAGAGGCACAGGTGAGAGCTGGGTGGTGAGTGGATACCAAAGGAGGAAGCATCCCTGAAAAGGGTATGGCAAGCTCTCACAATAGAGGTACTAATATTCCCTGAACACCCCATATACTATTGCCTTCAATATATCAAAGATGATATTTATTGTGATAAGGACACATTATTCAATAAAAAACTACAGGGAAAATTGTAAAGAAATCTGGAAGATGTCTAACCATTCACATTCCCTCCCCTCTCAATCAGCTTCAGTGGCTCCCTGTTCCCTCCATAATAAAATACGAAATGCTCTGGTTGAGATTCAAAGCCCTTTATAACCTAGCTCTCTCCTGTCTTTCCAGGTTGTTTCAGCTTACTCCTCATTACACACTCTTAGATCCAGTTATACTGGGTCTTTTTGCTGTTTGGTGAACAAGACATTTAAGTCTTCAGGCATTTTCTCTGGTTGTCCTCCAAGCCTAGGATGCTCTTCCTTCTCAACTATGTCCACTGGTTAGATGGTTTAGACCCATCTAAAATACTATCATTTTTTACAGGAAGCCTTTCCTATCTTTCCTTAATTCAAGTGCATTTCTTATGTTATTTATTTCTTATTTATCCTGTATAATATTTGTTTTTATGTTATCTCCCCCCATTAGAATGTGAACTGCTGTTGGAAAATAAGAGTTTTAACAAAGGAAAATGGATTATATTTAATAAATTTAGAGTTACTTTTAAAACTGCCCTGCTTGTCTATTTCTGAACTTCCTTCAATTCTCTTCAGGTATATGGAGGATAGATTGGTGAATGGAGAAACTAAATACATTGCATATTTCTCAAATTTTCAGATGGTTCAAAGGTGAGATGATTGGCTAATCAGAGTCAAAATCTAACATGATCTTGGTAGTTTGGAAAAATGGGGTCAAAACAAATAGGTGAAATTTAACAGGGATAAATATAATATCCTGGATTTGATTTAAAGAAATCAATTATGTAAGTATTGAGGGATAGGGAAGAGACATGGCTTGATGACAGTTTATGTTTTTGCTTGATCTTTGCTTAAGCCAAGAGTGTGATGTAACTTTCCAGAAGACTAACATAATATGCTGAGTTATTTAAAATAGTGTGTTTAGTTCCTGTGAAGTAATATGTCACTATATTCTTCACTGGTCGGGCCACATTTTCAGGCCACAAATGATAGCTCAATGATAGAATTACACAGTTGGGACCAAAAAAAACCTGTACAGTTCAACTCTCACCAAAGTTATGTAATAGGTGCTTAATAAATATTTGGCTAACTGATGTGTGCCAAAGTTTAAAGACACTGTAAATGTAGAGACTATGTACTTGAGGATGATCAGGATGGTGAGCTATGGAAAAATGTCATGGGAATTATGATTCAGAGAACTAGTGATATTTAATCTAAAGAAGATTTGGGTAGGGAGAGACATAGTGTTGTTCAGTTGTTTTTCAGTCACCTATGACTCTTCATTCCCTCATTTGGGGTTTCCTTGGCAAAGAAAGATATTGGAATGGTTTGTTATTTCCTTCTTCAACTCATTTGACAGATGAGGAAATTGAGGTAAACAAGGATAAGTAATTTAAAGTAACTAAAGCTCAGGGTCACACAGCTAGTAAATATCTGAGACCAGATTTGAACTCAGGAAGATAAGTCTTCATGACTTCAGGCCTACCACTCTATCCACTGTGCTACCTAGCTGCTGTCTAACTGTCATCAAATGTTATTCAATGTAAATAAAAATACATTTATTAAATACCTATTCTGTTCATGGCATTGTGCTAGCTTTAGGGGAAATATAAAATTTTAATAAGTAATAGTTCCTGAGCCCATGGAGTTTATAGTTTAGTAGAATGATAAGACATGCATACAAAAGTCCACAAAATAATCCATACAAACTGCATCAGAGAGTGTTGGGAAAGCAAAGTGTTAGAAGCAAAAGAAGGGTAAGGTTATTAGGGGGTGGGGGGAATCAAGATCATTTCATATTGTGTTATGTAGAAGGGGAAACAAAATTATATATTGCTCTAGAGGCTGAGACTAGAGCTAAAGGGTAGAAGTTACAAGGAATTTGATTTCAGTACAATATAAAGAACTTTCTAACAATTTGAGCTGTCCAGCAATGGAATGTACCACCTTGTGAAGCACAGAACTCTTTGTGTCTGAAGGTGCTCAGTAGATTCTGAATGATCATCAGTCAGAAATGAAAAAGAGAGGACCTTGGCTAAAAGGATGAATTAATGAGATAAACTTTAATTACTTTATTAATATTAGACATTGGAAACAATTTTTAGAAATTTTTTATTGATGCCTTTTGTTTTTTTATATCACAATCATTTCCATATATAATAACCCCCACAGACATTGATTTCATCCTTCTAACAAAGAAAAAGTTAAGCAAAATCAATTGAAATAGTGATTGTTTGATGTTACATACAACATTTTGTCGACCCAGTCCCCCAACTCTCTGTAGAGAGAAGGGAAATATATTTTGCAGTCTATGCTCCTGAATCAAGATTGATCATTACAATTACTTAGGTTTTTTTTGTTCTTTTTTAGCATTCTTTTAATTTATGTCATTATAGTCATGGTGTATATTCTTCTTCTAGTTCTTCTTGGTTCATTATTCATCAATTTATATATCTTTCCATAGTTCTCTGAATTCCTCATACACTTCAACTGAGCAGACAATAATATTGCATGATATTCATATACATGGCATTCAGCCATTTCCTAAGCCAGGGGTCAGCAACCTTTTTGGCCATAAGAGCCATAAACGCCACATTTTTTAAAATGTAATTTCGTGAGAGCCGTACAGTGCTCACATTGCGCGCTCCTGTAACAGTGCCTGAAAAAAAATTGACTTTATAGCTCCTGCAGAAAGAGCCATATCTGGCCCTCAAAAGAGCCAGATATGGCTCCAGAGCCATATGTTGCCAACCCCTGTCCTAAACAATGGCAGAAACTGTGGTATACCATATGCAACTTTGTTTCCAGTTCTTTTCTATGACAAAAAGTGTTGATAGGATTATTTTGGTCTTTATAGAGCCTTTCTGTCTTTGTCTCCCCTGTATTATATGCTGTTTTCATCACTGGGTTAGAGGTTTTTAGCAGTTTAGTAAATTTTCTTGCATAATTGCAAATTATTTTCCAGAAGATTTATATCAATTTATGGCTTCACCAAAAGTATATCAGGATGGCAGTGTTACTAGAGCCCAAGGCACTTTTAATTCTTGAAAGTTTGAATTTGGGGGGTTTTGTCCCTCTTTTATATCTTAATTTTCTCTGTTCTTGAAGGCCCAAATCAATTTTTACTTCCTGAACTTCTCAAGTCACAGTGATCTTTTCCTTCTTCTGAATTTATTGCTTTTAAGCATTCATTTGGCAATTAAATATAGACCACTCTGATATTTTTATATTGTTTTTTCAATTTGCTTTTTAGCTATTGTATCATTAAATTCTCATGACTTTATGTGCTATGTTACTGATGTTTGCAAGCTTCTGAAGCAAAAGGATTGTCTTATGATACCAAAAAAGATTGGTGCCACAAAAAGTAGCTTTAGAACACCTAGCAAGCACAAATAGTAGGAAATTCTTTATTTTCTGCTTAGGTTTTTATCCTTCTAGCAAAAGATCTTTTTTACTCTTCTGTTTCCTAGGTAAACTCCCTTTCCTCTATGGATTTTGCTATTGTATAATTTTTTACAAGTGAGAAGGTTCTGGAAGCTTTCTGTTTAGTCAACTGAAACATAATCTTCATACTTTTTTCTCTGGAATGTCTTCTGTCCCATCTACTGTGCAGGTACTTAATTAAAAGATAACCTGTTCTCCGAAAGGAACTTTATGTTTGAGAAATTTTGTGGACAATTCAATGATGAAATGCCACAAATTAAATAACTCCATTCCTGTGTTTCATATCAGCAACAAATATCAAATGATATTTGGATCTCTTGTGGCTCAATTTGGATGAGAGCACATATCTATTAAATATTTAAAATGATTATCCTGTTTTCATTTTTGTTCTAATACTCAGACCAGTGGTTGATCCCGTTATGTTTTCAGTCTCACAATTGGTTTGTTGTGGTCCTATGGGAACCAACATATCAGATTAGATGATTTATCTTTTGTGTGATAAACTGACCAGTACATTTTTATTCATTGATTCAACATACATTTATTAAATGTCTATTGTGTTCAAGGCCCTGTGCTCAGTGTGGGGGAAGCAAAGATAAAACACAGTCCTTGATCTCAAGGATGTACTACAGATGTACAAAACACTTCATTTCTTATGTGATCAAAGAGATTCTGCATATCCTTATTACTGTGTCTAGAGTGCACATTTCTGCTCTTTACTCTCTTTGGGATCCAATATTCTGACACACAGACTATTGCATGCAATCTTCTGGACTTGAATCTATCAAGAATTAAGTATTTCCACTTGGATCTTCATGATTATCAGTGGTCAGCACTATGCAAATGGATGCGCCAGAAACTGATCCAAGTCATCTTGTATCTTTTTTTTCTGATTTCTTCTCTGGTTTCTAATTTATATATTATATATTATAATGCTTTCTAAATTAATATGCACATACATGCATAGTTGGGTTACACATGAAATGGTATTCAATAATTGCAATTATTCAAAATACTATTGCTACTTTACAAGTACATATCAGATTTGGTAAGGAAAGCCTTTCAAGGTTTTATTTATTTGTTCTTATTGTGGTTCTTCATCCATCAAGACATTCATGGAAATCACATATGATGAGAAGATACTGAGAAAGTATGGAAGAAGTTTGAGTTCTGTACCATGAGTCCATACCAATGGCATCAAATGTAAGTATCTAATTATTACACTTCTTACTTTTCTCTCTATATATGACACCGAAGATGACAATGATTCATTTTCTTCTAGCCTGTAGGAAAGCAGAACAAATATAAGTATGAAACAGGGACAGTCATGCCACCTCTGCAACACTGCCAGAAACTGATTCTCTGGATAAATTGTTCAGACCTTAAGGCACAGAAGATTTTAGAAGACAAATTTGTCTACCTCAGATTTTCAAGGCAAAGAACATAATTTCTCCAACCTTAGGTATTCTCATATATTGTATTAATAGGGGTGAGAAGGCAAGATATTCTTATGTTATCTTGCCAGCTCCAGAACAAAACAGGTTTACTATATGAACCCTTCATTACACATCCTCATTTTGGGCCAGGGATGATACTGACATGTCGGAGAAGATGAAGAACACTCATTCTCCCACCTTTAGGGTCAGAATAGCTGGCTGTTGGAGGTTATCAGTTTCAGAGCCTGGTCTACCCTCAACCACAGACATATCTTCATCTTCTTGCACTGGGAGGTACTTGGCTCTTTCATGATGCAGGCTTGAGTTAGTCTGGCTCCAGCTTCTCCTGACCCCTCAAATTTGTACTCTTGAGAAGGTAGAGTTTCCTTTGGGCTGTTGACCTTATCCTTCTGATTTTGGCTCTCAGTCAGGTACTATCCTAGGCCTTTGGAAAAGAGACCTAGATCTGATCCAAGGGGCTCTAGGCTCCGCCTCTTCACTCATTTTGTGATCTTGGATAATTCTCTTCAGCTGGGCCTCAGTTTCCTACTCTGTAAAATGAGAGCCCGAGGCTTTAGTGTCTTGAAGGCCTCTTCCAGCTCCAACTCCTGGGATAGGTGCAGTCATTCTCGTGGTCACCATGCAAGGAGGTGGGTATAATTAGAACTCAAGGCCCCATACACTAGGCATTGTACTCCTTCCCAGGATTCTCGCCCATCTTCCCCTACCCCTCATTTCAAAATTGGGTCTTGGGGCCTTTAAGAGGGCAGCCATAATTCAGTAGAGGGAGCAGCAGCTGGTAGCTAGAGGGCTCCAGGGGTTTGGCCTACCCAAGCCTCTTCACTGCGCATGCCCAGAAAGGGTGGAGTGATGGGAAGGGAGGGAGGGGCTGGTAGTGCGCAGGCGCTGCGCGCAAGCGCATTGAAGGCCCGCGCAAGAGGCTCGTTTTGGTGACCGCTTTAAGAAGGGGGCAGGCGGAGGAATTTCTCCGACAGAAAATAATCCTCCACCCAGGGCCCATTAGCTACCATTAACCCCCCGAGTCCCGGGCTCCCCGCGCCTCTTCTCTGCACCCCGTCCTGCCTCTCCTTCCCAAACTGGGGAGTCAGATACCCCGCCACCTCCCATTAGAGTGCGGGACCCGCCCCCTCCCCACTTGAGGGAGGCGAGGTGAGGCCCGGCCCGGGGAGGGCAGCATCGAGGCGCCGGTGCGTGTGCAGGGGAGGGCCGAGGGGGGGCGGCGGCGGGAGGGGAGGGGAAGGGTGGGCAGGGCCGGGCCGGGCCAGGGCAGGGGCAGACCACCAGCCCGGGGGCCGCCGCGGCCCTGAGCGAGAGTCGTAGCGGGAGCCGCGCCG